>NC_051163.1:39841103-39956959 GCF_013339745.2 Dermacentor silvarum
CATAGTGAGCAGCCGTCAGTGGCTACTCTGCAGCGAACCCTGGTATTTCTTTTTTTCAGCAATCTAATGTGGTCTTGAGCTCGTGTTTTGTTCCTTGTGTCAATTTTCCACTGATGAGTACTACTTCTTTCCTACTGTTACTTCTTTTTAAATCTGGTTGCCTTTTCCGAGTTACTGGCAATCCGGAAATGCCAAGTGGGAGTGAATGAAAGAGCGAGAAAGTTCAATGGTAGCTGGGATACGTTAGCCTATGTAGACAGGCTTGGCATGTTACTCCAATAAAGATTCTGGATGGCGGGTTTTTCGCTGAACCATTCGCGTCCATTTGCAGCTTAAGTTTGCGCGAAGCACAGCTGACGCTTTCAGCTGTGCTTCCAATGTGCGATGGTGATAAGAGAGGACTGCATGAAGAGCCGCAGAACGGCAAAATAAACGCCTGTTGAAAGTAGACAATGGATGTGCCTTATTGGTGCCTCCCGTTGCTTTCGACTATTCCTACGCTGTTCGTCCGTAAGCGATAAACAACCAGCAAGCCCAATTCGAAACGCTGCCTGAAGTCATTCTTCTAGATGTACGTGAAACCCAAATAACACCACCGTAGATTTGCTTCGTAATTTGTTTATTTTAATCGGGTGTATTGCACGTGGGAATAACCTGTTCAGTGTGTCTCAGTGCCTTGACCTACCCTAGTGATGCTCAACAGATGCTACTTCTGCAACGCGCATTGCGATATATATTCTATAGGTCACAAGAAACGTTTTTTTTCCGAGATCTATGCTTTGTACTCTTCAAATGCCTTTGTGTATAAAAAATTCTGCTTTGTTTGCTTAGAATACTCTAGGGAACAACAATGTCAGCCTAGATGCTCCCACGGGAACGCCTTTTGTCGTGCCAGAACCCTACCGACCGCCGTAGTGTCAGTGCTGTAGGCTATGTGCGTAGAGTATATGCAGTGCTTGATGTCAGGGGGCCCTGGCAGGGACCGGACCCTCCTCCACTTTTTTAAAGAAGGGCTGGGCCCCTAACTGTGGCACCCATTCGACAAGCGCTGGATGTGATTTTTTTTACCAGTAGTGCCTTATCACCAGTAAGGCTGCTCTGCGGTCAAAACATCAGTAAAATACTGGTATTTTTCCTAAGTGCTTCTAATCTTTGACCTGTTTTATTGCCGGATCCTGGGATTCAACGCTTCACTGATATATGTTCACTGATATATCTTTAAAATGCGCAATCTTTGTTATGTTTAACGAAGGCGTACTTCTATTATCAAAAACTAGCAGGACAAGCAGATGGACGTCTACCATTCGTGTTTCCCTATTCATTCGTAGCCTCGACTTCACGACAAGAATATAAAGAATTCCTATAGAACATTGGCCTGCGAGATTAATAAATGGCAGCTGATAAGCATGTAGCATTATCAGTCAATCTGTAGTTGTAGGTATTTTCGCCCGTGATTAGTTCATCACAACGCAATTTAGGCGCTGCTTTGAACCATTTCCCTGCCCAGTTTTTAGCCTCTACCGAATGATGCGCGTAGGGGCGTACAAATTGTTGTAGCTGCAACTTGTACAATAGTCCTGTTCATGTCATATAGGTTTGTGTCTTCGCCCCATTGCGCTGCTTCAATATGCCTTCAAGTTGTGTGCTATGGACCCTGAGATCTTGTTAAAACAGGCTAGTCAAATAGAGTAGGTTATCCTGATCATCAAAAATCGGTCAAAGGAGCAGCCGGTACATGTACCACAAAGAACAATAAATGAAGAAATGCAAGCCAGGAAAGATTTATCAAATTGCGTAGTAGCGATGTGTGAGAGCGCATGCGCGTGCCCGTTTGCGTTATGCCAAAGCCGCAGCAACAAATTGTGTTAAATAAATGCATTTATTTCTTTGCTGCCTTTAGAGCAGCATTTTCAAATGGCTCGCAAAAGAAAGTCAACGATCTGTCATGGCAACGATTTTGTTGAGGCGCTAGCGGGAGACGCCATCCCATTTGTCATCTTCTATGCGCTCGACAAGTGCGCGATTTTCTCTACAGACGCAAGAGGAAACGAGCATGAGTTGTGTTTGATGTTGAAGTCTGCGTTGTTCTAACAGCTATCATTATCAGCCTCTTTGTTCTTGTAGTGACCATATCTCTTTGTGTGTGTTGTTTCTTACGTATTAATTAAGAGCCAGCAGCGCAACCATGATTCTTAAAAATTTGCTCTTTTCCGTTCAGGATATGAGAGCCAGCCCGCCATTGCGGCTACTGCGTTTCGGTAGGACTATAATAAGCACAAAAATGTGCTTTATTTTTGAATTTAATGAGCAATCGTTGCAAAAGAAGAGACGCAATACACAAAACAGTCTTATAGAGCTGAGTATCCCGTACCTAGAGTACAAACAGCCCATTCCATAGACGCGTCAGTACATAACAAAGCTTCCTACAATTTCTGAATAGCAAAAGTCATTTTCTTTTTATTTGCCTGCGACAATTCGACGCAATCGAATCGCTTGTCGCAACATTTATTTGTGACTATTTATGCAAGAAATTGCCAGACATTGCCAAATCCTGATTGGGAGCTTACCACTGTTGTTGAAAAGAAAAGTGTACAATCATTGCATTCTACCGGTGATATTCACTGCATGCTTAGAAGAAGTATTCAAGCTCTTAGACTGGGAAGGCTTAGGAGTGAGGACCAACGGCGAATATCTCAGCAACCTTCGGTTTGAAGATGACGTTGTCTTATTCAGCAACAATGGTGACAAATAACAGCAAATGATTGAGGACCATAACCGAGAAAGTGTAAGCGTGGGTGTGAAGATTAATATGCAGAAAACAAAGGCTCATAGCCTGGCAAAGGAACAAGAATTCAGGATCGCCAGTCAGCCTCTAGAGTCTTTAAAAGAGTGCGTTTGTCTAGGTCAATTACTCTCAGGGAACCCTGATTATGAGAAAGAAATTTACGGAAGAATAAAATTGGGTTGGAATGCATACGGCAGGTATTGCCAAATCCTGACTGGGAGCTTACAACTGTCATTGAAAAGAAAATTACGATCATTGCATTCTACCGGTGCTAACATATGGGGCAGAAACTTGGAGGTTAACAAAGAAGCTCGAGAACAAGTTAAGGACCGCACAAAGAGCGATGAAACGAAAAATCCTAGGACTAACGTTAAGAGACAGGAAGAGAGCGGTGTGGATCAGAAAACAAACGGGGATAGCCGATATTCTAGTTGACATTAGGCGGAAGAAATGGAGCTGGGCCGGCCATGTAATGCGTAGGATGGATAACCAGTGGACAATTAGGGTTACAGAATGGATACCAAGAGAAGGGAAGCGCAGTCGAGGACGGCAGAAATCCAGGTGGGATGATGAAGTTAGGAAATTTGCAGGCGCAAGTTGGAATATGCTAGCGCAAGACAGGGGTAATTGGAGATCGCAGGGAGAGGCCTTCGTCCTGCAGTGGACATAAATATAGGCTGATGATGATGATGATGAAACAAGACCGGCTGAAATGCTAAATACAGAACATTTCGCAACCCAGACACAGACGAGGCAGAGATTCTGGCGAGCTGCAATTGTCCGCGCTTTGGCTGTGGTCTGGAAAAAAATGGAGTTACTAAGTTCTACGCTTACACACAACACAATTTCTGGAACAAATTTTGGCACTATTTCCGCAAAACCGTGCTTTCAATTCATGTAAGCGAACTTCAATTTTACTTTGTCGTTGTATTTATGCTAAATATCTGGCACAATTATTTACCAAGCCATATTCTTATTTCACCTGCTACAGTATTCAAGTAACAGGTTCGGTAATACTACTTTCTCAACAGCTGTCTGAAAATACCGATCAGTTTCTGACAGCTCACTTATCTAGGTCCATGAATTTCCTATTAATTGTAAGTAAGGCACTGAAGCATTTGTTGGTTCAACCTTTTATTTATACTCTGTCTTCCTCGCTCTGCCGAATGCATATTACAGGAAGATGAGCTTCCAAAAGTTGCAAGCCACTGGTGAACTGTCTGAACATTTTCTACTCTAGAGGAATTTGTGCTGCACATGGGGTACAAAACTCTGCGGGAACACCGGAGCGCGTGGCTCGCAAAGCGCCGACGTAAACACCTTAGTACGAAATGCGCGCAGGCCGCGTGACTTGCCGCAAAGGTAAGTTTTCTCGTGTTCAGCAAAAGCTGCTCGGATCCTTTGTTCTCACTTAACAACCGCGAACACCGCACAACGCAAATGAGTATTCGATAAAGATGAACAGACAAGCTGGCGGTTTTTTGGCGACAAACAAGAAATTTCGCTCGGTAACGTAAAATACGTATGGCGACGCAGCAGAAAAAGCAAAGGAAACATAAAGCCCCTGTCGGAAACGTACCGCCATCTACTCTCTCCTCCGCCGCCTGCTCTTCTAAAACGCTTGTTTTTTTTCTTAACTTTTTGCTTACGAAAGCGAGTCGATGGTGGCGTCCCTCGAAAGCTCCCGTTGAAGCTTTGAGGCCAGGCGCGCACCGCCGCCGCCGCAGGCGACGGCAGCTGCGCAGAGGGATTTTCGGCATGGCTCTGAGGCGGAAAAAAACAACTAAATATAAAGAAGTGAAAGCGCGCGCTATCATCGTCCAATCGGAGATACAGGAGAGAGAGAAGCGGTGTTGTTCGAAGAATGGCGGTACTTTTCCGAAGGTATAGCGACTTTGAGAAAACGGCACTTTCAGTGCTTCCTGCGGCTGCGCAGTGCCCTTTTAATTGATATCCACAATCAATTCATTGTCAGAAAATCAACTGAGTAATTGGAGGCTATCAATTCAATGGATATCCTCCAATTACCCATGGCTTATACTAGCTGATTCCAGCTTGCTCCTGAATTTCCAATGTCCCAATTTCAACCCGCCCCCCCCCCCCTCCCCTAATATTTTGCCGTCCTCGACTGTGCTTCCCTTCTCTTGGCACCCATTCTGTAACTCTAATGACACACCGGTTATCGACCGAATGGGTACATGACCTGCCCAGCTCCATTTTTTTTTTCTGTTAATGTCAACTAGAATATCCGCTATGCCCGTTTGATCTCTGACCCACACCGCTCACTTCCTGTCTCTTAACGTTAGGCCTAACATTTTTCGTTCCATCGCTCCTTGAGCGGTCCTTAACTTGTTCTCTAGCTTCTTTGTTTACCTCCAAGTTCCTGCCACATATGTTAGCACCAGTAAAATGCAATCATTGTACACTTTTCCTTTACACGACAGTGGAAAGCTCCAAGTCAGGATTTGGTAATACCTGCCGTATGCACTCCAACCAATTTTTATTCTCCTGTAAATATCCACCTCATGATCAGGGTCTCCTGTGAGTAATTGACGTAGATAATCATACCCCTGCGCAGACTCTAGAGGCTGACAGGCGACCACAAAATCTTCTGGCTCAGCGAATATTTTTATTTTACCTCAAATCCACTATTTTTAATAACGAGGCAGCATGTCGATAAAACACGCAGTACACGGCAACACTACCACACCGGACTCTTGTTACAACGGGAACCCTTCTAGACAGCGTTTCTAATGAGCTCTGGGCGCTAAGTGACCACGAAGGCTTAACGAACATAAGCAGCGGTATTTTCTTCTTTTCCCCTATGACTTTGCGAAAACACTTGCTAAGCTCCTAAATCAGGTTCAATAACATTATAACTGAAACAATGCTTATCTTTGCTGTTGTTTTTTTAGAAAAAGTTACCGCCTTTTCGCGACGTTGAGAGCGGAGCCTTGCTAACATCAGGATTTTCTCTTTAAGCTGCGCAAGCAAGCGGTAGCGATATCAAGAGCGAGCTGTGTTTTCCACAAACGCTGCAGTAAAATAAAGTAAGAGAAGTAAGTGCCAGTTCATTTCTTGTGCGTTTTGATTCACTATAGAGCTTTATATAAGATCGGCTCACTTTGAGGCAGAAACATCGCGTGTCAATTTAACTTCGTTAGCACGAGCCTTCACTCCGAGACCGGCTAAATATTCATCGCCTACTGTAACGTGCGATTAGATTAAATTTGGCGGCTTGGTTATTACACGTTCACGAAACGCTGTTATTCTGAAGGTGGTACAGTCTGTTAAGGTCGGATGGAACGCATGAACTAAAGCTATTATGAGGGCGGAAACAGGGATTCAATGTAATCAATCAGTTACTGGGGGAAAAAATTCATATTTAGTTTTACTCCGCACAACACTTCCCATTTACAGTTGCACGCCGAACCACTATAATAGCAAATACGTGATGCTAACGAAAGTAAAAGCGTTCTCGGCCAGAAAAAGAGTAATAAAAAAATAACGTGGCAAGTGGGCTAGCATTCGAAGCCATCAGTAAAGTATTACAACTTGCAGAGTTGTTCCTCCTTAAGATATCAACTAATCGAACTGATATCATTCTAATCGAGCTTAATTATTCGAAAATGTTAAATGCACGTGCTCGAGTAGAATACGAATAGAATATTAGGCACTATTCAATTTTTATTACAAACTTGGAATATTTACTCCCACCTGCCAAAGGAATTATTACAGTAATATATTATGATATTGCGCATCATATGGTAAATCACATAAATATTACGATTTAAATCATTCCAACAATAAAAAAGAATGTACACACGCTCTGAGATTGAGACACCATCAAACGTTTTCCCGCCTACAAGCATACAGCCGTATTTCCGTTTGTCCCCTCTAAATACAATGGGGCATTTTTCATGGTTTAGCTGTATATAACCGAAAGGTTCCGCATTGTACATAAGCACAGCGCTGATATTATGATTTATTACTATAGGGCCCTCGATGTTAAAGAGCTGGCACACTGCACAGCTCTCAAGGGACCTATTTATGATGAACGGCTAATCGAGGTTGATTGCCAATGGCCATCTAAGGTCACATGGTGCGCTCTTCACTCAGCAGGGCAGTGATTTACGCCGCTCCACAACTATATATAGCGGGAAAGCTGCTGCTCCCTGCGACTGGGTTCCATAAGGTCGTCGCGTCGTCGTAGCGGTACTTTGGGTGAGGTGACAGCGAGCACCGTCATAACAGGGGATTTACTGCCGACGTCTATATTACACGACGCGTTGCGCCCAAGTCTCGGCAGTCCCTAAGTAAGCAATGTTAAATACCATTGGCGAATCGCATCTAAGACGAGACTAAGAGACACAGACAGACAAACACACACACACACACGCACACGCACACACACACAGCGCTAACCCTTCAACGATAGATTTATTTCAGAGATGGGCCGTACATATATCTTTCACTAGGTGTGTCACTGGACATGTGCTCTGCAAATATGCCCCCCCCCCCCCCCCAAAAAAAAAAAAAAAAAAAGAAAGAAAACTGGCGACAACAGAAAGCTCGTGGTATGCATGCATTTACGACATGCGCCATTAAAGACATTTACACAATTCCTTTGTTGACAGTGCCGTGGAAGGTTTGCTACCTAATGCATCGTCATTCATGTCTATGTATTGCGCTTGACTGATTATATTTAACTGTATTTCAAAAATACTCCTAAGGTCCCTCAGTGATGGCATTGGTGCTAAGGGGGTGGTGCTAATGAAATAGATGTACGCGAATATTACAACAATTAGTAAACGTATTATGCGGCAATCGTTACACTATTGTAAACAGTGTTTATTGTCGAATAAATAAAAAATGGGCTACAAAGAAAAGCATACTACTAGCGTACTGATTTTCAAAATATGTAAAAGAAATGATACAAAACATGTGCATTGAATTCGAGTTGCAATACGTTGAAAATTATTACACAGCATATATATATATATATATATATATATATATATATATATATGATCAAGCATCACACAACAGAATAACCTGAAGCATAGGCAGAAACAGTAAATTATCGCTAGAGAGGATCAACGCGAATTTGGCTGAGAAGAAAGGTTAAAAAAACAAGGAAAAAAGAAAGTCCCAGTTTAGCCCGAAAGACGAAGCATCGATTGCGATAGCAAACTAGTGGACAGCTATACGAAGTAAGTATAGTAGTTTCATCGGCCGTATAAGCTTGTAAACACAGTCGTACTAGCTAAATTAACAAGCATGGTGTCCCGCGTGCACAAGCAAACATTAACGCATCTCACTCGATGACCACGGAAACGCGCTGTCGAAACGCTGTAGTGAGTAAGCGCGGCGGCAACCGAGCGAATTGGACTTAGTCCCGCCGCTCGCATCAACGCGAACTAAGCCGCGAAAACACAGCGCAGAAAGTCGCACATGACTTTCAAGATACATGTGCTCAGGGGGGCGCGCGCAGCGCAGAACGCGGCCTCCCCCCTCCCTACCCTCCCCCCGGACCCTTGTGACCCGGAGGGGGGGGGGGGGGGGGCGATCACTCGGGCGGCGCGGACGCCCCCCCCCCCCCCCCCCCCTTCCTCCCTACTCACCTCCGGAGCGTTGCGCGCGACGGAAAGACGGTGCGCTTCCTTTCCGCTTCCCGCCCCGGTGTGCTCGAGATTGAGCCGCGCTCGCCGGCTGACTTCAACGCTAACAATGGTGTTGTCTTTGATGATGTGTGGTGTTTTATGGCGCAAGGGCCAGTTATGGCCAAAGAGCGCCATGCCAGTGTTTGTGAGTGTGCAGTGGAGCGATGAATTCTGAGAAGTAGATGAAGTGTGGCTGTAAAGGGGCCTAAAAATAATCGCTGTAAAATGCGTAAAATATACATCCAATAAAATCATGGCAATGACTAATGAGGTGTACTATGAAATGAAGAATGCACTGAGAAAAAATGACACGATGTTTAAAATATTTAAGATGTAGTAGTTGGAAAGAAGCACTACTGCCTAAACAGAGCCCTTGAACCACAAGGGCCTGGAGGCATGTGCTTATACAAAACTACCATCACAGCGGCATCCTCTGGAGAGAGGATGCGCTATGAATTTATTGGGCTTATAACATGCAGTACCACGTCATTTAAGAAAGCGAGGACTGCTTTAGTGCTAAACAGTGGTTCCTCACCAAGAAACATACTGGGATGCAGAGGGACATGATAGCGGTAAGCTAAAGGGAAATGTTTTTTTCTATCTGCTTCGGCATCCCGACACTCCAGGAGAACGTGGAGGACGGTTAGCCTCTCACCACATCTACCACAGGTTGGTGGTTCAACACCAATAAGCAAAAAATTGTGGGTGCTATATGTATGTCCTATTCTTAGACCACAGAACAGGACATCCGTTCGTCGTGTTTGGTTATGGGGGGCCAGTAACCTAACTGTGGCTTAATCAAATGAAGCTTATTACTTGTTTCTGTGTCCCACAAGCGTTGCCAATGGCTTCGGAATTTCTTACGGAAGAAATGTTTCAAATCTGTTGCAGAAACAGCAGCTGTAGGATTAGTAGCGTGCGATGTTATTGACGTAGCCATTCGGTCAGCTAGCACATTACCCTCAATGCTTCTATGGCCAGGCACCCAGCATATAATGATATGCTGGTTAGATACATACGCTCTACACAGTACGGAATAGAGCTCAATGAGTATAGGATTTTTCTGTTTACAGGGTGACTTTAAAGCGTTTACGACACTTAGAGAGTCTGTAAATATGATTGATTTTTGGAGTTTAGATTTCCTTATATGCCTCACAGCTGACAATAAAGCATAGGCCTCAGCCGTAAAGATACTTGCTTCCGCGTGGCGTACACCGGATTCCGAGAAGGATGGGCCGACGGCTGCATATGACACCCCGTCACGTGACTTAGAAGCGTCTGTATAAAACTCTGTGCATGGGTACTTGGACTGGAGTTCAAGGAAATGCATTTTGATATGTGCCTCTGGTGCGTGCTTAGTGACCTCCACAAATGATGTGTCACACTCTATGAGCTGCCACTGCCACGGCGGTAACAGTTTCGCTGGAGCCATAAGACAGTGTTCAAGCAACGGAACACCCATTTCTTCACTAAGATTCCGCACACGCAAAGAGAACGGTTTTCTCGATGCCGGTCGATTTTGGAAGAGTGTGGCAGTGGTCATGTCGTTTATGGTTGAATAAGAGGGATGTTCAATGTTCGCGTGTACTCTAAGAAAATATGTAAAACTATTATATGAACGCTGCATATGAAGTGACCACTGATTCGACTCTACGTAGAGGCTGTGGATCGGACTTGTTCGGAAAGCACCGGTCGCGAGGCGGATGCCCAGATGGTGAACGGGGTCTAGAATTTTAATGCACTTGGCGTTGCGGAATTATAAATTATAGCTCCGTAATCAAGGCGTGAGCGGATCAAGACTGTTGTACAAGTTCAGTAGGCATTTTCGGTCACTACCCCATGTTGCGCGCGACAAAATTTTTAACAGGTTCATCGTCTTCAGACACCTTGCCTTCAAATATTTAAGATGGGGGATAAAGGTAAGCTTTGAGTCTAGAATTATTCCCAGGAATTTATGTTCACTGCTCACGGATAGTTCCTCTTGATTAATCGTGAGATTTGGCACTGGTGTCATGCCTCTTTTGTTTGAGAAAAGTATGCACGTACTTTTCTTTGCATTTATTTTAAATCCATTTACATCAGCCCATTTAGACAGTTTGTTTAATCCAAGCTGTACCTGTCGTTCGCAGATTGCAATGTTGCATGATTTGAAACCTATCTGTACATCATCGACATACACAGAATAAAACATGCTGCGTGGAATAACTGTATACAGGGAGTTCATTTTTACAATAAAGAGTGTGCAACTAAGCACACCCCCTTGTGGCACGCCAGCCTCCTGGGTGAATGTTCTAGATAAAGCATTGCCCACTCTTACGCGAAACGTGCGGTTAGACAAGTAGCTTTCGACTGTGTTTAACATATTTCCGCGGACCCCCATCACAGAAAGATCTCGCAGAATCCCGAAGCGCCATGTCGTGTCGTACGCTTTCTCTAAATCTAGAAAGACCGAAAGTAAAAACTGTTTGTGTATAAACGCATCTCTGATGTTTGCCTCGATGCGAACAAGGTGGTCTATTGTCGACCTACCTTCTCGGAAGCCACACTGGAAGGGGTCTAGTATTTTGTCATTTTCTAGGAAACTGATTAAGCGCCGGTTTATCATTTTTTCATACAAGCTTGCACAGGCAGCTTGTTAGAGCTATTGGCCTGTAGCTGCTGGCGAAGGACGGATCTTTGCCTTGTTTAAGAATCGGGATGACTATGGCTTCTTTCCACAAGGAAGGAATATGCCCAGCCAGCCCACGTGGCATTAAAGAGAGAGAGGAGTGTTGTCAGTGTTTCGGGGTGTAAGTACCTAATCATTTCGTAGATGATACGGTCGCCACCTGGCGCTGAGTTGTTGCAACAAGCGAGAGATGCTTTAAGTTCGGCTAAGCTGAATGGTCGGTTGTAAGCCTCATTTGATGAACCTTTGCGATTAAGGGGCTGCCGCTCTTCGCGTTCTTTGAACTTCAGGAAAGATTGTGTATAGTGCGATTCACTCGATACATATTCGAAGTGTTTGCCTAGACTATCCGCCTGGTCTTCCA
This sequence comes from Dermacentor silvarum, assembly GCF_013339745.2. NCBI lineage: Eukaryota > Metazoa > Arthropoda > Arachnida > Ixodida > Ixodidae > Dermacentor > Dermacentor silvarum. Next base: position 39,852,584 of record NC_051163.1, read on the forward strand.
GGCTATCACCTTGGCTATTTACTAAGGGTAGTGGATGTGACTCCCGACCTAATAATTTGTTTACCCTATTCCAGACTTTCGTTTCATCTGTATACGAGTTTATGCTGGAGATGTACTTTTCCCAGCTCTCTCTTTTAGCACGTCTGCGCGTTCTCCTGCCCTGCGATTTTGCTTGTTTAAAATTAATCAAGTTTTCGGCTGTTGGGGAGTTGCGAAACAATCCCCAGGCCTTGTTTTGATTTTTACGTGCTTTTTGGCATTCTCTCGTTCCACCAAGGCAGGCGACGCTTATTAGCTAGTCCATTAGTTTGTTGTATGCACCTTTCTGCAGCGTCAGTGATAAAACGTGTTATATACGCCACAGCATCGTCTATGTTAAGAGAGGCAATGTCATCCCGCCTAAATATGTTATTTCTTTAAAAAGTTGCCAGTTAGCAGAGTTAACCTTCCATCGGGGAACATGTGGCGAGCAACCATCTTGTTTTGTTAAGCTTAGTATAATTGGAAAGTGGTCGCTCCCAAAGGGGTTCTTCAGAACGGACCACTGCAGGTACGGAATTAGTGTACTCGACACGATACTCAAATCTATGGAGGAGTATGAATTATGCGCCACGCTGTAGTACGTTGGCCCTTTCTTATTGAATAAACATGCTCCCGAGGAAAAAAGGAAGTTTTCAATTAGGCGACCTCTTCCATCACAACGCGAGTCTCCCCACAAGGTGTTATGTGCATTGAAATCTCCGAGAACTATGTATGGCTCCGGAAGTTCATTTATGTAGTTTTGAAATTCAGTTTTATGTAGTTGATAATTGGGAGGGATGTATATAGAGCTGATAGTGATCAGCTTGTCAAACAACACCCCTCGGACAGCAACTGCCTCTAGGGGCGTACGAAGTTTTAATTCCCGGCAGGCAATACCTCTATCGACTACAATAGCCACACCACCGGAAGACACGACTGTGTCATCGCGGTCTTTACGAAAAATGGCGTATTGCCGGTGAAAGTTTGATTGTGTAGGTTTAAGGTGTGTCTCCTGAACACACAGCACCTTCGGATTAAACTTGTGTAGGATTTCTTTGACGTCATCGAGGTTGTGCAGGAGTCCTCTGACGTTCCACTGTATTATTTGTGTATTCATGTTGAAAGTGTTTTTTGTGCTGTGTGTATAGGAGACTAACTTAAGCTACAGAGCCCTTGTCGGGCCCTGTGATGCGGGCTTTTTCTTTTTTGGAGCGATCGCGAGATTCTCGCCGCTCCTGAGGCGCTGGTGGCGCCGTCTGGCCGGTTGTTGTGTCCATCGCCTCTTGTGAGGCGCTGGACACGCGCTCTTGCGAGCGGTTGGTTTGACGAGAAGGCCTCGCCTCGAGGGACGAGGCCCTGGAGGCCACCAGCCCGGAGGTCGATGGCCCCTTCTTGTGAATTGGCGGAGCAGCGCTAGCTGCAGCCGCCGAGGGGGCGGATGGCGTCACTGCCGGCTCACTGTGTGTGGGCCGGACAGCCGCCGGAAGCCGTTGCGACGCTGCCCCCTGACGCGCCACTTCGGCAAAGGTGTTCTTTGGCAGGTATGACACCCGCCTGCGTGCCTCTTTGAACGAAATATTTTCTTTGACTTTGATGGTGACGATTTCCTTTTCCTTCTTCCAGGATGGGCAGGACCGTGAATATGCGGCGTGCTCCCCATCACAGTTCACGCAGTGGAGAGTGTTTTGACATGCTTCAGAAAGGTGTTCATTGGCACTGCATTTTGCACAAGTCTGACGGCCTCGGCAGTTCTGTGAACTGTGCCCGAATCGCTGGCACTTAAAACATCGGAGCGGGTTAGGCACGTATGGCCTGACACGGATCTTGACATACCCGGCCTCAATGGTCTCGGGTAGCACACTAGAACCAAAGGTAAGAATAACATGTTTCGTTTGAATTTCCTTTCCATCGCGCCTCATCTTAATTCGCTTTACGTTAAGCACGTTCTGTTCTTTGAGTCCTTCCAAAAGTTCTTCCTCAGTGAGCTCCATCATGTCATCGTCTGAGATTACACCACGGATGGTGTTCATGGTACGGTGTGGGGTGACCGTAACTGGGATTTGTCCGAAAGAGACTAGTTTAGGCAGCTTTTCATATTGTTTTTTGTCGCGGAGCTCCAAGAGGAGGTCACCGCTGGAATGGTGTTGTCTTTGTGATGGATAATCATAAACATTGAATGAAACTACACGCTTGCACAGTTAAAAAAGTAAACACAGTGGTACGCATTGGCGTTAGTCGTATAGCATTTAATTGACCATTTCACAAAAGCTTCATTTCAGATAGATTCAAACATGTGCATCGTACCTGCATTTTTTTTGTCTTGCTTTGGTTCCTTAGTGAAACAAGTACAACGCTCCTGCTCAGTTGCGGTTTGGCTAAATGTATTTTTTTTCTTACTACTTTCACTTAGGTTTTTTTTTTCAGTCTTGGTTTGATGCCTAATACCAAACAGGCACAACTCTGCCAACGTGCGACAGTGCGTTGGCAGAGTTGGCATCGCTTCGATCGGAGCAATTGTACCGCATTTTTCGGAGGAAACGGCGACTTTCGATTGGTCTAATCCTTTCCCTGAGCATCCTTGACATAAACATTTGAGGCCTATTTCGGTTACCCTAAATCACCTGCATTGTGCAGTGCCACCACATCCACATGTAATGCACCATGTTTTATGAACTCAAATGCAAGGGCACGTATATGACTAATAATACCAGTACATATATCAGTGTGGACCTCAAGGACACAATCATGCACCTGGGTGTGTGTCCTGTTTCGCTGTAGTAGTATTATCAGATAAGTTCAAAAAGCCGTAAGTACCATCACAGATTAACGTGAAGGGATTGCGTTTCTTACGAAGTATGAAACGCTATACACCGATGCTGACTTTCAATGGAGACACTAGGCGTAGAAGTGTGGTTAGATTAGGGTAGAACTGTTCCAACATTAATCCAGAACCACCGCACTCTGAACACTGTTATGAAATAGACATTTGTTAAATGCTGACCGCGTACCGGCAAAGAAAAAGTAGTGACAGTACAATCACATGCATCGCGATGTGTCTCCTAACGCCTGTCAAGGCGTAAGTTATTCGGCGCTTTGAGTGGAATGCCTTGCCTTGAAGCGGAAATTGCTTTCCTATATATCTTTTTTCGGAAGAAAAAGCTTCTGTACTTTATTCTCTTCACTGCAGCGAACACATTTCCGGGCAGGGGAAAAAAAGAAGTACACGAGTACTGAGTTATCGACGCGCGTTAAGAAACTCCAGAAAGCAAGGTTACCGTGAATCTCTCTGCGCCAGCTCTCCACAGGCCCGGATGTATACCATTGGGACATACATTCACATTTCAATAACAAAAGAAAAACAAAACTGGGCGTAGAATGAACGTGAGAACGTCGGAGTCAAATTGAATACTGTTTCTCAACCCGGAAGGAAGCATGCCATTGGGAGTTTTGCAATCGGAACGTTTTGTTTACACTCCAAACACCGAGGTATGGAAGAGAAATGACTAAAGAATGGAAACAACAGAACGATATCAAATCCTTTGGTGCTCTGTTCTTGTTCTGTTTTCTTGTAAAGAAGTGCGTCTTGACCAAGTTAAGAGAACACATAACGGTCTGAGTGACCTTCTGTAGCAGTGCTGTGCATCCTTCTGTGCACGTGTAGTGTTCACTCCCACCCTCGTTTTCTACATCCATTCACTTCAATGAATGAGTCAATTAATCAATCAATAAATAAATAAATAAATAAATAAATCATTTTTTCCAGTATACATGCTGGATGGTCACTTTGAGCGAAAAGCTACATAAGTAGCTTGGCGTCACGTTAAAGAACTTACAAGGCAGTAGTACTTACAAGGCCCTACACGTCCAACTCATGTAGGGTATAGTAAACCGGACATTTGTCTCGTAAGACTGACTACCTTTCTTTCTGTTTACTTTCCCGTTTTATCCACAGACGTTACCAGGTGATTATACCAGAAATTGATGCGCTCATAAAATGCCTTGAAGGACCAGCCTTTAGCACGAGGTATCATCATCAGCCTATATTTATGTCCACTGCAGGACGAAGGCCTCTTCCCGTGATCTCCAATTACCCCTGTCTTGCGCTAGCTGATTCCAAATTGCGCCTGCAAATTTCCTAACTTCATCACCTCACCTAGTTTTCTGCCGCCCTCGCCTGCACTGCCTTTCTCTTGGTATCCATTCTGTAACTATAGTGGTCCACCGGTTATCCATCCTACGCATTACATGGCCTGCCCAGCTTCATTTTTTCCTCTTAATGCCAACTAAAATACCGGCTATCCCCGTTTGCTCTGTTATCCACACCGCTTTCTTCCTGTCTCTTAACGTTAGGCCTAGCATTTTTCGTTCCATCACTCCTTGTGCGGTACTTTACTTGTTCTCGATATTCTTTGTTAACCTCCGAGCATGAGGTATATTTAGACGGAAATACACGAAGCGCCCTTCAGGTTGCTTTGGGCAATAAGGCTGCCCCCTCGTGCTGGGGGCTGCGTAATTGACGTGATAAAACTTTGGTAAACTACGTTTCCATTTCACCGATAGTGAACCCACTACGGGTGAAACCGTGATTACGTGTAGCTTTACTTCGCGTCTCTGTGTGGAGAGCATAATTAGCTACACGGCGAACTAGCCCTGGACATCATGTTTCCATTAAAATATTCAATTACAATGCAGCATTCATAAACATTTCTCTAATAAACAGCGTGCCAAAGTCTATGATGCCACGAAGAGTTGGCACGGCCACTCCAGGACAAGCTCCGCAACCAGTTTTACTGGGTAAGCTGTTATGGGCTCATTCGAATAGCCGTTTCGGTTGGCATCTTTTCTGCCGCTACCGCCAGTGTCCGTCGTAGCTATCGCCCCAAAAAATGGTTGGTTTGTCGTGAGGACTGAAAAAGAAGATGAAGGAGATGTATATAAAATTCTAGAGTAAAACACATGTATGGCATACCCGAATAAATCAAGCAGGCTAGGTGACTGTTTGTCACCGCTCCATTTCAAAGGGGATGCATAATTATCACCATCATCATCAACAACACCGTATCGTGCCACGGATCAAGGATACGACGTGTGCGCCGCATAGTCTTGATACCTGTGTTTACTAATTCAGTACCTTTATGGTGCCTCCTAGCAAATTACGAACCGCTGTAGAAGAAGCGAATCGTAGAGCTAAGCGCGTGGCTACAACCAGGCAGCGTTGGGCTCAGCCATTGGGCTCAGCAGACCGCTGTGCAGAGAGCAGCACAAACCGTAGTTCGCCGTCGACGCCGGGCGGACTGTTCAGATTGCTCTTGTAAAAACGGCGCCAAGTGACTTCGCCGCGAAGACCCTCTAGTGCATGCTGCCGAAAAAAGTACTACTATGGATCCGCTTCTCCAGCTTACGCTGTGACTGTGCTGGGTGAGCCGCGTAGGCCTGTGACTTTTTGTCTTCCGTTTGTGTTTCAGTCTACTGGGTGTCCCAGTTAAATTTAGCCAAGGTTTCTGATTCCTGATTCATGTTCCTAATTATTTTATAGAGCCAGTCACGGTAGTTTGTGCAGTCTATACTTCATTGAATAGTAAGCCAAGGATAATATTATGACCAACGTCGCGAGTGTTATATTGGGTTGCAGAACTTCTAATGATAAAATTGTAGGGCATTCCAGAAAACATCTAATTCAGCGGCTTCTATTTCTCTATGTTTAACGTATTATTTGAGCTTATTTAACATTTTTTATTACCTGGTGGCTTGCGCACCACGACTGCTGGGCTTTCAGACGTACCACGCAAGAACTCATAGCGCATTTAGCCTGGTACACCGCCGCCTAAGAAAGTGACAGGGCAGCGATGCAGGCATTTACGCCCGTGATGTGCTAGCCCAGCACCACCTAGATAGCAAAAGGTCTGTGCAATCCGACCCATCAACGTCATGCTACCTCACCCAACTGCCGTTGAATCCAATGGGGATGCTCCCGGCTAAGCAAGGGTGATTTTGACGTCACAGCTTTCGTGTTTCCAGGCTTCGCACTGCTAATTTAGAGCATAGTAGCATGACGTCATAAAGCAGAGTGCACAGGCCTTGTGCTGTCTAGGCGGCCTTGGCTAGCCTCGCGGCAGTTCATGATGGCGAAAGCAGAGCGGACGATATTTCAGGCTAAATACGCTGTTCGCTTATACGCGGCCATTTTGGCATCCGCGGTGCGCAAGCGGGCATGTGAACCGCAGAAGAGAGGTACGCATACCTGTTCAGCATAAAAGGGCTATAGTATATCGATACGGAACAGCCGCCAGTGTAACTGTACTGAAGAGGTGGAAGTCGACGTGTTTCCGCTTGATGTAGCGTCGCCATCTTGGCCTCCGTTGGCTTCCTTGTACATAAAATAGCTACAGGTAACATTATTTGGTGGAGGTGCGGGGTATCGATCCCCGTACCTCGACGGCACTCCACGGGCATCGTTCCAGGCCCACGAAGAGAGAATCACGAGCTGGGATCTCTTCGGCGGCGGTGCACTCAGGGATCTCTTCGGAGGCAGTTCGGCGGCGGTGCACAGACAGTGCAAATCGTAACACCTTCTGCATTTTGCAGCTCGCTGTCCTTGGCTCAGCTCGGGGAAAGCGCCCTTATCAACTTCGTGGACGGACGCTCCGCTGCAAGTTTGGTCACCGTGGTCCTGCGCCTGCGCTTGGATCCTTACGTGGCCGCAACGCCAGCTGGCCGTGGAAAACGCATAAAAGGACGGATTCACCGAGTGGGCCACGCAGTTCGGCGGCGGTGCACAGACAGTGCAAATCGTAACACCTTCTGCTTTTTGCAGCTCGCTGTCCTTGGCTCAGCTCGGGGAAAGCGCCCTTATCAACTTCGTGGACGGACGCTCCGCTGCAAGTTTGGTCACCGTGGTCCTGCGCCTGCGCTTGGATCCTTACGTGGCCGCAACGCCAGCTGGCCGTGGAAAACGCATAAAAGGACGGATTCACCGAGTGGGCCATGCAGTTCGGCGGCGGTGCACAGACAGTGCATATCGTAACACCTTCTGCTTTTTGCAGGTGACAATTAGTGTTACTTGCTCTTAAATGTGCTTCTGTTCTTGTGCACTGCTGCCGAACACAGCGGGAAGTGTATTTGTTTTGCGTGAAGTATATTTGCTTTGCTAATGGGGAAAGACTCCGCAAAGAATGCCGGAAAAGATGCAGAAAAGGACGCAGCTGACGCAAAAGATCTTAAAGAGCTGTCGAAAGCGTTTGAAAACTTCAAGCGGGATTTCAGAATTGAGATGAGGGAAATTAAAGACAGCATAACATTTTGCTCTGAAACTTGCAGTGAGGTGAAAGATGCAGCCACTGATATTAAGAATATGCGGGCTGAAATGCAAGAGCTTATCAGGCAAAACATGGAACTAAAAGCAGAAAATAAGAAACTGTCACAAAAATGCGATGAGCTGGAACAGTATCAGCGCCTCAAGAATCTTGAGATAAAAGGTGTCCCGGTGGGAAATGATCCAGTGGCTGTTGCAACAAAGATAGGGGAAGCTGTCGGCACGACGATTGATCCGGCTGACATCGACACATGCCACTGGATTCACACTCCTAAACCAGGTGTGCAGAAAGTAATCGTTCGTTTTGTCAAAAGAACAAAACGTGACGATATTCTGGCGAAGTGTAGGAAGAAAAGGCTGGATAGTTCTGTGTTTGGGGATAAGAAGAAAATACCCATTTTTGTAAATGAGCATTTGACTCAGAGGGGCAAGGCTTTGGTTGCAGCAGCAATACAGAAAAAGAAAGAAACTGGTTGGAAATTTGTCTGTACATCTGGTAGCAAAGTGCTAGCACGCAAAGATGAAGGTTCACGAGTGATACACACTGCGGATGAGGCAAGCCTGACTAAAATAGGGAATTGAACATGCAATGTGAAATACGAAATTGAAAACAGTTTATTATGACTGATCCTGTCAATAACCGCAAATATTATAATGTTGCTGACTTTAATAGTGAATTCCGCTCTAGCAAGAACTTGTTTTCTACATTACATATAAATTGTAGAAGCATTAAAAGAAAAGTCGATGACATTGCTGTTTTTCTACGGTCTCTATCAATTGGGTTTGATGTGCTGGTTTTCTCAGAGACATGGATCACTTGTAAAGAAGATGCACCGTTCTTTCCAGGTTATCGAAATGAAATCCTTTGTCGTGAACAGCAAAAAGGTGGAGGTCTTGCTATTTATTTTAAAGATGCGCTTTCTTGTGAACTGCTTGATAAATATTCTGTCATGAATGATGATATTGAATGCATGACCATGTGTGTTGGACAATTTTTAGTAGTTGGTGTATATAGGCCACCACGTGGCCACAAAAAGAAGTTTATTCAGTTCCTTGATGTTGTGTTATCATCAACTGTTCTCTGGAATACTCCTTGCATAATTATGGGTGATATAAATATTGACCTCCGCTCCAATGATTCCTATGCGAAAGAATTTGAAACGCTTTTGCTTACATATGGAAGTTCAATTTTTATAACATTACCTACTAGGATTACATCAGTAAGCGCTACGCTGCTTGATATATGTGCTTCAAATTTAAATTCGCAGAATGTAAAAACCGGGGTTTTTTCGTATGACTTAAGTGATCATATGCCCGTCTTCTTTCTGGCATCTACTCCTCACCTCCGTATACCAAAAACCCAGACATTTCCTCATCGAACTAAAAACAGCAAAACTCGGGAACAATTTTTTCACTTAGTTCAGAACCTAGATTGGAGCACTGTTTATAGGCAAAATAACCCTGATGAAGCTTATAACGCCTTCCTAAAACTGTTGCGTGCCAGTTATGACGCAGCATTTCCACTTCAGAAGTTTTCACGTTACAGTAATAAAAAATGCAGAAAGCCTTGGATAAATTCTGATCTCTACAGGCGCATTCAAATAAAGAATAAGTTGTACCACGATTTCGTCCACTCGAGAGAGACAGATGCGCTCACTAAATACAAGACGTATAGAAATGTTTTAACTTCAGACATAAGAAAGGCTAAAATGATCTACTATGAAAAGTTATTTGAAAAAATTTACAGCGATCAGAGGAAATTATGGGAAGTCATAAATGGGCTTACGAACAGGAATAAAGGCTGTCATAGAACACAGGACCTAACAATTAATGGCGAAACACTCAGCGGCGAAAGGTTGGCCAATGCCATGAACGAATACTTTATAAACGCGGGCTCTTATGTTGCAACCGATGGAAATAAGGAAAGTGCCCCGACTGCTGATAAGTCTACTGTGCCCTATTCTATTTTTTGGTACCTACAGATCCGGTTGAAGTAGAAAACTTGATCAAAAAGCTTAAAAACAATGTTGCATCAGGGATTGATGAAATAGGCTCTGCTGAGTTGAAATTGATATCACCATTGATATGTGATGTGTTGGCCTATATTATCAACCTCACCCTCACTACCGGTATATTTCCGGAACAGTTAAAGGTGGCAAAAGTCACTGCAGTACATAAAGGTGGTGATATCAATAGCCTAGCAAACTATCGACCAATATCTGTGCTTCCAACAATATCAAAAATATTTGAAGGAGTAATTTACGATAGACTTGCATCTTTTTTTGATAAATATCAAATAATAACAAAGAGTCAATGTGGGTTTCAAAAAAATAAGTCAACGGAACAAGCTCTATTGTATATTAAAGATAAGATAATCGATAATATGGAAAAGAAAAAGTACACTCTTGGGCTCTTTCTTGATCTTCAAAAAGCATTTCACTCCATACAATTCGAACTACTATTTCATAAATTGTTAAGATATGGAGTACGTGGAGTCGCACTTCAACTCTTCAAAAGTTACCTTGAAGATCGCTATTAATTCGTGCAAATTAATAGCACAATGTCTACAAAGATAAAGTTAAACCAAGGAGTCCCCCAAGGGTCCATACTGGGGCCACTATTGTTCCTTGCTTATATAAATGACATTGTAGAAATTCCTGATTCCCCTGAACTTATTATGTACGCAGATGATACAAACGTTTTCTTTTCATCAGACAATTTATTATCCCTTGAAGTCAGTGTAAATAACTATTTAAGGCATCTTTCAGAATGGTTAAGGCAAAATAAGCTTCGATTAAATGCTAAAAAAACAACCTACATGATATTCCGACCTATAAACAAGCCCATAAGTAAAATAAGCGTCACATTTGAAGGAAATTGTATTACACACGTTAGGGAACAAAAATTTCTTGGTGTGTGGTTTCAGGAAGAATTAAACTGGAACACACATGTAAATCACCTGATTACCGCATTAGCGCGAATAGTCGGTTGTTTTCACAAAACAGTACACTTAATCCCATTAAGGTTAAAATTAAATATGTATTACGCACTTTTCATTCTAAGGTAACTTATGGGATATTAGTCTGGGGAACAACATCGCAAAGAAATTACCATAGACTTATTACTGTGCAGAAGAAAATATTGCGCTGTTTCGAAAATTACAGGGGAAAATTACAAGACCTGCCAACTGCTCCACTGTTCATAAAACATTCCATGCTCAGGGTTGATCAGTTGTACTATTTTAAATTGCTCCAAGTAATTCAACAAAATAAACTATATGAACAAAGCGGCATCGAAAAGCCATACTACAGTTTACGAGAACAAAGGATACGAGCACCTAAAATAAGGACTAATTATGGAAAACAAAGTGCTGCGTATCAGACACATCATGTTTTGAATATCATTGCAGATAGGTTGAACTTTAATGCTAGTAGTGCTGCATTTAAAAAACAAACAAATAACTTATTAATTACCACATGTATACAGTATCAACATTAACTTGTGCTTTTTCATGCCTCGACCAATGCTTAAATCACTCGCGAATTAGTTTTCCCAGTGTTTGCATGAATAATGTAATTTTATTGCATCCTCATGCATTCTATGTTTCCAATTTTTGGGATTTATTTTGTGTATCTGTATATTTTGGCGTGCACAACCTCTTCTGCAGGACTATTTAAAGATGTTATGTAAACCTTTTTTCTCTTGTTTATGTGATTTGTTATGTGTACTCTTGCAAGTTGCTAGCTGTCCATTTTTTTTTCTAAAACTGATGTACTGGAATACTTTTTGACTGTTTTGAAGTGCTGTGAGCTGTCATGAACTGCGGAGGGACAGGGACCAGGGACCTTTGTCAGGCTTGAATGCCTTTAGCCCCTGCCCCTGCAGTGAGCTTTGTCTATTGCTTACTGTAAATAAAATACTTACTTACTTACTTACTTACTTACTTCAATGCGAAGCTGCGCGGCCTTTTTGGCAATCCTTTCGGTCGCCAACTCAATGCAAAGAAGGCCCTTGCCACAAGTGTACAGACGTCGACCAAGTCCTACATATCGTACATTCTCGACGTCTTGGCCCTTTGTAGCAAGGCCGACCTGAACATGCCACAGGACGATAAGGTTAACAACGTCCTCAAAGGCATTGATGACGACGCCTTCAACTTACTGGTGTTTCTGGTAGCCATCTTGGCCGTCGTTGGCTTCCTTGTAAAGAAATTGTCAATAGCCTTAGACGTGAGCTACACGTAACAATATTATATATATATATATATATATATATATATATATAAAGCAGATCCATGGTGTTTCATTCAGCACACATTGAACATTTGCATATATATCCACAACTAAATCCACCCATATCGCGACCGATCCAACAGCAACCAAGCAGCCACGCAAACCCAAGGGATGTAGGCTAGGAAAGCTTCGCTATAAATTATTTAGTTTTCCTTGCCCCCATACAATATCCAACAAAATTCATTTGATAGCGTCCCCCTATGGTGGTTCGGCATACTTCTAAACCTTGACTAAATTAGCTGGGACAGCCTGTATATACAGTGCCTCTGCTCTCGTAGGCAATTCCGGAAATGTAGTCTACTACTCTGTCTATGCTTCCTTACAGTGCCTCTGAGAAGCTGCATTTCTCCAAAGAGTTACTGAGTAATCACAGCGGTTTGAAGAGCTGTTCGCTGTGGAACCTCATTAACGTCTCCGCGAAGCCGATGCCTCCTCAGGGCGCTTCAACATACTGAAACAACACCTTTGATCGAATTTCTAGTACCGATGTTGGTAGGCCGCGAACAGCAGTAGGCAGACAAGACGGTAATTTTGTTGCCTCGTTTGTTGTCTTAGGCTTCGGGAAACTAGATTACCGGAAATCACTGTTTACTGTCGGGACATGGTAAACAAGTAAGGACGGTGCATGGTACACGTAAGCATCTTAAGTGAGTTTCGATCGCGAGTGGGTATTTTATTAAACAAAGCTTCCTTGGCCACTCAGTAAAGTGAACAGATTGGGACCACAGCGTGGATTGGATGAGAAGCGTTGAGCTATACATACAAGTGAAATTCATGTTAGTAAACACAAAAATAAAAAAGCTCATGTTTTTATTGCAAAACACTTACAATGGTAATGGGAATGATCGAGTGCGCTGCTCATGCAAGAAGAAAATAACGATTGATGAAGCTCGAGCTTTCCGCTGTTTCATGCCATATGTTTTGAGGCAACAACAACAATTGCCGGTTCGCGTGCTCCGACCGTGTCCATTTTATAAAACCTGCACTGTGTACCTGTGGACTGACTCCAAACGCTTCATTATAAATAAATAAATAAATAAATAAATAAATAAATAAATAAATAAATAAATAAATAAATAAATAAATAAATAAATAAATAAATAAATAAATAAATAAATAAATAAATAAATAAATAAATAAATAAATAAATAAATAAATAAATAAATAAATGCATTAAAAATCACCAGCCCTTCCCCTGTAGAGAAAATGAGGGTAAGCGGATCTTGTCGTGTGTACCCGACCTACTACTTTGCCTTCCTTTCCTACTACTTTTGCTTCTCTTTCCGACTACTTTTCCTTCCCTTTCGCACTACTTGTGCTTCCATTTCCTTCTCTTTTTCGTTCCCTTTCATGCAACTTTTCCACCTGTTGCGTTGTACGATTCTTTGCTCGTCGCTGTTGTCGCTTGCGTTCGATGTCTCGAGTTTGTACGGCGACGTGGTTAGCAGCATTCGCCAGCCATTGCCGCTTGCGATTCTTCGAAATTGAATTGCTTGAAAATTAAATCTGTCCGACCCGTCAGACAATCAATGGATCATACCCCCTTAAGCAATGGCTCATGCCCCCGTAAACGGGACCTCCCCATACGACGACAGAAGGGAAGTAACATTTACAGCGGCTATACTACGGATTTCCCACAGGGGGTCCCCACGTAGTTCCTAAGGACCAAATAAAGCTCATGTCTGTCTGTCTACGCAGAAATGATGAGCAGCAACGCAGCCAGCTGTGGAAGCAGACGACGACGCTCGAGCCAATGCTGATGATGATACCGCGTACGCGTACACCGACCCCGGCACAAGTGAGCCAATAAAGCTTCGCTTAAAAAGCCGGATGGCTGCTTGCACGTCACAGCGGCTGTGTTTTAAGCCCGAAAAAAAATGAGCTACGCCAACAACAACGTGTCGCAGCCAACATAAGCTGATGTTTTCAGATGCGCTCTAGAAACCTTGCACAGGCATTGTGGCCGTAAAGCAGATATAAAGACAATCGTCCGGAGGAGGTTGCCTTAATGCATTGAATGCAGCCGATTTGAGTTTCTTTTAAATTCAAATCCAGTGCTAATGCAGCTCCAATAACGTGAAAACAGCTGGGGAAGTGTGGAGCAGTGGTACGCCAGAGTTTTCCTTGTGTTTTCCTTGTGTTTATCTTGTTTTATCCTGTGTTTAACTTGTGTTTAGCAATTCATTATCCGTTTTGACACATCTGCTACGGCATAATTGGTGGGAAACCACCACGCACATGGAGCCGCTGCCACACCACCACGTACATAGAGGCAAAGCCATTGCTGATGACAGAAGCGATTTTATCGAATTTCTCCTAATTAATGTGCTTAATGCTTGATTATTCCTGTCTTTAAATTATTCTGAATCATGTTAGTTTATTTTGAACCTGGTTTTGATCAATTATGCACTTGTTTGGCCTTGTTTTGTAAGCGCTTGTTTTTGAGTGTGATCACGCGGTAGAAGCCGACGCCGTCAGTCCGGGCCCCTAAAGTGCTTCGCACTTAAAAGAAAACTGAAGCCGAATCCACAAGACCTCTCATTCGTAAGTGTTCTTTACCCATTGGCGGGCACCTTCCCTACTATTATGTCCATCATTAGAATTGGCTGGAATTTGCTCTTGCGATCAATCCTAGCGCAAAAGCATTTTCCAGAAAAAAAGATTTGGAAAGCGCTTAAGCGTCACATTTGAGATTAGAGGTTATTGCATTCAAGGGTCCCTGACTGCTTCTCACGCTTCCCGGCAACTGCAGCTTATGCAACCGTAATCTTTACCGGGAAACGCTTGCGGGAACGCTATGCCCGAAGATGAGCATTCTGGCCCTGTGCCACATTACATAGGAGTGTACATCACACAGTATAGAACCTCGCATAACAAATCCAAATAGAGATCAGTGGGAGGCACTGCTGGGCAACTCAGACCTAGATGACAAGATTCTCCAGGTCAGAAGAGCCAACACGCTTTGGGAAGCCAGCGGAGCGCTAAAATAGGGGCCCCGACCACAGATAACCCTCACATGAGGCCAGATCAATAACTTATATTTAAATAAAGTTTATCACTCACTCACTCACTCACTCACTCACTCACTCACTCACTCGTCATCTGGTGTTGCTGCAAGGATCCGAGCGGCCTGCGCCGCTCTGTGATTGGTGGAAACGCGGCGCTCGCCGTGCTGTGATTGGTAGAAAATTTTCGCTCACGGCCAACACACGGTCAACGCGGGATTTTCCATGTCATGGAGCCCTCAAAGTTGCCGCTTTAATACGGGCCCTGGTGCAGAAACCATCGAAGATGAATATGTCAAAATAAGTCAAATATCTGATTCCGGACCGCAACAAGTAAATGGTCTCACTATCAATGTATACTGCTGACATTGATGAGGGTGTTTGTTGGCGGCGGCACACGTTATCGTCGACATGCTTTCCGTGCTTTGGCACACAGTATGACATCGTGACGACGATGGTGTGAGTACGATGAAATGACGACGAATGGAGATGATGATGTCACGACGGCGACGACAGTAGCATGACGAAGACGGTATGACCACAACGGCATCACGACAGCGGGACAACGATGGCGCAACGACGGTCGCATGATACGACAACGGAATCATGACTGCGGGACTACGACGGCATGACAACGGCTGCGTGCCAACGCTGTCTTCAGGGCTTGTTTATTCCACCGAGGCCAGATGCCTTTCCGACTACATTCGCCTTTAAGATAAAACAGACACCACACACTGTGGGGGTCGGTCTAAGCGAAACTATGATGAGCCAGCTGGCGGAAAAAACTGCGCGCCATAAAAAAATAAAAATTAATCCGTACTTGCACTGGAGGCGCAATGCTAAAGAGACAGCGGAGCTGATGGGCACCTAGGTAGTCCTGGATTTAGGCGTAGGCTAAGCACTACGATGTCATCCGCAGCATTTTCCGGAATTTATCGCGAAGCGCGGCCTCTTCTT
This sequence comes from Dermacentor silvarum, assembly GCF_013339745.2. Lineage (NCBI taxonomy): Eukaryota > Metazoa > Arthropoda > Arachnida > Ixodida > Ixodidae > Dermacentor > Dermacentor silvarum. The sequence continues at coordinate 39,868,171 of NC_051163.1, forward strand.
TGGGAGTGAGACAGCTAGTGGAGCTGATGGGTACTCCTAGATTTTGGCGTAGGCTAAGCACAACGATGTCATCCCCAGCATTTTCCGGAAGTTATCGAGAAGCGCGGCCTCTTCTTCGGGAGTGCGAACTATCTTTAGGGGTCGCATGGCTTCTACTGATCGAGCGCCGCCGCGCACACGCTTGCATAGCTGCTGCCTCAAGGTCAACGCATGCGCAGATTCCATCGTTATCACGGCGCATGCGCCGATCTCGGCGCTGCGGCCGAAACCGGTTGCGCGCAGTGTCGCCGAGCTGCTGCCGAGCTGCTGACGACGCCACCCGCGCTTCAGCAGCAGCTTTGCGCGTTGCTTCGGTGGTGCTGCTACAATTTCTTTCTCTATCTCGCTCTCATTTTCTCTTCTCCTCTCCCGAGCATATAAGGAGATTATAGTTGGAAAGGGTGAAAGTTTGGGTTAAGAGCAGCGCGATAACTGTTTCTCAATAGAGGACACCTCAACCGCGCTGCACAGGGGGATGGGGACTAATTGCGCGCCCGCGCGCATGCTCTCCTTCCCTCTCCTTAACGTCCCACGTCAAGGTAACATGTGCCCACATTAAACCTCCTTGACATGTGCACGCCACGGAGAGGAGGCGAGGCACACGCCGCTCCGCGAGGTGGTTGCTACCGAAACGCAGTGACGTCATAGCTCGGGGTGGTTTTGCGGCAGCAGGCGGCACTTTTTACGCTTAGCTAGAACAGCCTCGCTGTTAAAAAGACGCACAGCGGACTTCGGTGACGAAGACAAGTAACCGCCCGTCGGTGGAGAAAACGCGACAAAGCGCTTTTCTAGATACCACAGCATCTAAACCTTCAGACGCCACCAAGGTCTCACGCGAAAGCACGTGCGTCCTAAGTTGAGGATTGAGAACTGGACCAGTTTATATTGCTTTATGGCTAATAACGACGGCGAACTGGAAACGACTATCATGAAAGGCGTAGACACAACGCAAGCGCTGACTATCAACTGCACAATTTATTGAGGAAACGAGTGAAATATGCACTACTTCAACTACGCACGTACCAGCAAGGCACCGAAGGACCGTCACAGGAGAGCGCGGTTAGATTGGTTATCACTGAATGAATATGCTGGAGAAAAGGAGTTTAAAAGCCACGCAAGCAGTGTGGTGGACCGACTATAACCAGTTTGCGTAATCTAAAAAAAAAATCAGAGCACTTACATATTTTCCAACGTAACAAAAATACCTTGGGTTATTGATTTTCCCGTATTTACCTATCATGCATTTCCTATGGCTACTTTCTGCTTTTTGTTATATGCATGTTAGCTCCTTGCTAGGTTATGGTATGCTTTTTTGTACTTCTTCTATTGTTTTTCTGTTTCTGTTGTATGTTTTTTTTTCGATTATAATGCACAACACCAGTACATCACCAAGGCGTCCAGCTGTTCATGATCGCGTTCAGAAACGAATGAGTAATGTGTGCCCTAAACACAGCCAATAGCACCATTTCTATAAGATTGCGACCTTGCTTGAACAAGGTTTGCCCCACTTGCCCGAGCTCAGCCATGACGGCTCATTGGAGACGCCGCGTTAACGTATATCACTTTTGCGAAATAACTCGACTCGGGATGTAAAGGATTTGACGTAAGCACTGTTTGCGAATACCTTACGCAACTTTTTCAAGTGTTTGTCAGCTGAGCTCTCAGAAACACATGCAGTTGCGAAACAGCTGGCGTTGAGCTGGCCTCAATACGTTTGCATTATACGTAATACTGTCATCGGAGATACGACGCGTGTTCGTTTTGGGCTGCATGTCGATTCAGCATTTTCTGCTTTTATTTTACTAAATTCGGCGTAGCTTCTTTTTTTTTAGATTGTGACTTCCAATGAATAATTCGGCTCTATTTGGTGAGTATACACCTTTTTTTTTTTCGGATGAAACTTCATTGGCATTTTTTGGTTTAACATTTTCTCCTTCAAGCATAAAGTTATTCTGTAGGTTTATTTTCACTGAATAGCTGGTTTCACTATGATGAATGATGAATTCTTTTATTAAGAAAAGGGAGGACCGAAGGTACGCTGGCTGAAACTTCATTGGCATTTTTTGGTTTAACATTTTCTCCTTCAAGCATAAAGTTATTCTGTAGGTTTATTTTCACTGAATATCTGGTTCACTATGAATGAATGAATGAATTCTTTTATTAAGAAAAGGGAGGACCGAAGGTCGCTGGTGGGGGAGGAGGGACATACGAGGAGAGGTAGACACCCACTAAATCGCGCGAGCCAGGCCGCTAGCAACGCCGAAGTGGGCTAATTTTACCAGGTGATCCGGGTTTTCGAGAATATCGTTCTGTAAAGCTTCAATGTGGCAATGGAGAAAGATATTGCTGTTGTCTCGATACATATTTAACGTGGGACAGTGTGAAATGAGATGTTGCAAGTTGGCTTCGTATACGGAGTGGCAGAAGGTGCATATTGGGGTAGGGGGGGGGGGGGCAGAGGCGTCAATGCCCTTCTTTTGGTCAGCCACTATCTGCCGTTTGTGAATTCTGTCAGGGGTAGTAGCTGTGTTGGCAAGTATTTTATTTATAAATATTTCCTGGGATCTGCTCAGGGCGAGGTCCTTAAACATGTGAGCAGGAGTGAGATGTTTGAGTCTCTCCCTGTTAGCGTACTTGAGGAAGCGACGTATTCGTGCCATTTCGAAATGAGAGTTCGGCGGCAAATCCGCATAGGGGTGGTCACCAAGGTCGGGAGACACGCGTAGGAGAGGTTAGAGACGAAAAGGTAAAACTCCAGTTTATGAGGTGGCAAGACCATGCGCCACCTCGTTACCTCCCCCTGGACCCCCACGTGTCCCGGCGTCCAGGCGACCCTAACGTCCATTCCATTCTTCTGCTTGTGCTGTAGAATATTGCGGATGTGTAGAGCAGTGATATCTTCCACACTGGGGTCCTCAATGTCTTTTAATGCTTCGAAGGAGTCGGTGTAGATGGTGGATGGCGCTGCATTGTCTTGTAAGGCGGTCCAGATGGCCAAAAGTTCTGCCTGTGCAGGTGTCGCGTAGTTTAGTGTACAAATATAGCGCCTGGCCTCACCGGTCGAGGGTTTGTACCAGGCCAGAGCCATGCGGTCGCCATCGAGTGCGGCGTCAGTAAATATTGCGTTAGCGTCGTACTGATTGTGTCTGTGAAAGAGGCACTGTCTGGCCGTAGTGGCCCCTGTTGCGAGTGGCGTAGACATCTTGCAGGGGTAAAGGGTTGGAAAAGCAAGGGTGGTTTCTTCGCCTGCAGTGTTCCGCGGTTCTACGCGGCCGCGTCGGGTGTCCCACAGCAGTGTGTCTTGGCCCTGTGTCGTGAGATGCAGTCGATTATTCAGTGATGTCTGAGCATGTTTGATGATGTCGTCGATGGGTGGCGAGAGCGTTAACTCTTGCAGTTTGCGTATATTCGTGAACTTCGGGAGACCTGTAATTGTCCGAAGGATTTGTCGGTAGAGTACTTGAATGTTTTTTTTCGGCTGTTTTTGATGGTGTTACGACTGTGCTTCCATAGGTGATTTTACCTCTTGCACACTATAAAACGTGTCTCCAACAAGTTCGGCGGGGCACGGCAGGTAGCCTGCACCACCCTCATCTGGTTTACTATAATTTTGCAGACGCTGAAACGCGATGTATGGCTCTATATTCTGCTTTTCAACACAGTAATGGCAACATTATATTATAGCCGTTATATGGACACTCCGAAGCGGATTTCTGTCGTCAGCGTCGTCGTCGCCATCGCCGTAAGGTTCCGTATGGAGTCCAACGGCGATGAAATCGTCGCCGCGCGCCGTGTGCTGTCTGTATATGCGAGTGAAAATGCGCGAGGGACGCGCGCTTTCACGGGGAACGAACACACGGCGGAGAGCAAGCGCCACTTCTTCCGGCGCACGAAATGCCGTGAGGGGACGGAAGGAGGGAGGGGAGGCAACGTGTAGCTGCGGCGCCAAATGCGTATTCATATAAAAACTTTGCGAGGCATTAAGGTGGTTAAGACTTCCGACGGCTGCTCGGCAAGTGTCCCGTTCTGATCTCGTCGAAAACCTCCAAGCCACCCCCAGAGGCACCGGCAACAGTCACCAACGCCACGGGCGTTCGGTGCGAACGTGGGCAAAACGGCGACGGTGTCGACAACAGTTCTGCGCGTTGCGGGTGCTGCTGCATGTCCAAGTTTATATACAGCTGATAAAACTACTATCCTTACTCCGTATAGCAGCTCTCTACTAATTTGCTATCGCAATTGATGCTTCGCCTTTCGGGTGAAACTGCGACAAATTTTTTAAAGTCGATTTGCCATACATCATGTAATGGTTCAATAAATACAGGCCTTCTTCGTGAAGAAGCTGCATCATTGAAACTTCGGAACTTGGCGTTCATAATCAACTATTCGTAGTATAGGGGCTGGAATGTCCGTATCTCAGCACCTCAAAGGACTTCCTGTCCCTCTGGTGGCCTTTGTCCCCGGACACAGAACTGGGGCGCATCTCCTGCACACGTGGCGGCTTAACCGAGCCACAAAAATTAGGCTAAAATGTCTGTTCCGACGAACGAGTCATATGGATGGAATTCATTTCATTAGGAATAAATTCCCTCCTTCTATTAACAAACAAAAAATATAGTGTTATGCTTATGTATTCCTTCCATTTTTTATTTCCTCTCTTTGGATACCAAGACCCGTGAGACTTCTGAAGTTCTGAATTCCTCAGCAGGTTTGAGCGAGCAGTAGCTCTCACGAATAGATTTGTGGGTGCTCGTTATGAAGCATAGGTATCCGAAGATGCAGCTGGACGCTCTTCCTAGCGCCACAGATTGAGTGAGCAGTATTCGAAGGTATTGTGTTTGCTCAAAATCCCTCTTACCACCTGAAATCGAAAGAAAAGAAGACTTGTATGTTTGAAGCTAGTTTCGTGCGCCGTTATCCACAACTTTAGTGAAAACGGTACTTTCGAATGACGATAATTCGCCTTTCGCATTGATTTTTACACCACATTTCGAACGCAACGAGAGGCGAAATCGCAGAAGGCTGGCGTGACAAAAGTCAGGTGTGCTGTTTTAAGGAATCTGAAATGTGTTTGTGTGCCTATCGCCTGTGTTGGGCATCTTTGGCATTCATGGACCCTTTGTTTAGGCAGTACACCGATGCCGAAAACGACGTCGTTAAGATCGATGACCACAATTCGTCGGAGTGTAGTGGGCTTTCGTTGCGAAGACGTCAAAAAATTAGCCTGCCGACCGTCGTTCAGCCAGTTTTCGTTCAATCGGCTTCTGAGCGAGAACAGCGCAGCGGTAACAGGATAGTCGCAACGACTGCACTTGTATTTCGTAATAGCACTAAAACTTGAAAAAAAAAAATAAAAGTTAAAACCCCTCCCCTACTGGGAACAGAGGTGCACGCGAAGCTTGTCCCACCCTAGGGGAGGGGTTGGTTAGTTCTTTTTTTTTTTTGAGCGTTTGAGACACATTAAAGATGCATCGTTGTTTGTGGATGAGAAACGGTGAATTCGTCCGGCGAGCACGAGCACGTTCAGGGGCCCACTCCCGCAGGCGTTCCTCCAACGCCGCAGCTGGCCTTGAACTGGCGAGAAATGGCGCGCGCGGAGCGGGTGAGGAGGAGAACCTGTCAAGCAGCTGTGGGTAAATAGGGTTTCCGGTCATCAGCTGCGGGTGAGGAGGACTTGGGTTTTAGCGTCCGACGATAGCCACACCGACGGCGCGAGTAAGACAATACAAGCGTCGCCTGAAAAAATATTCTGGGATTTGACGTGCCAATGCCGTGGTCTGACTACGATGCAAGCTGTAGTGGGTACTCCTTACTTATTTTGACCACCGGGGTTCTTTAACGTGCACCCAAATTTGAGTGTGTGAGCGTTTTTGCGTTCCACCCTATCGAGATTCTGGAACAGTGACCTGCATCGAACCCGTGACCTAGATCCCAGCAGCGCAGTGCCATAGACTAGCGGGGCAGGTGTGCTCAAAATAAATGAAAACGTCTTTAAAACTGAAATGGGCAGATTTTGGCACTGGCCAACCGCGTGTACGTAAAGCTCGAATCAAATACATTCCCATTTTGCGGGCGATAGACTTAGCGCAGCTGTATATGGCGTGCACTTGCCGTCGGCATACCTGAAGTGTGAATATGCAGCAATAAGTGCGATAAACACTGTTTTTCACCCAGCGTTCTGTTTATCACGGCGATAGTGAATTAAACGCTCTTTAGTTGATTGTCCCGGTGTGACTTCATTTTTAATGGCGGTTAGGAACTGACGTGAGAGTTCACGAAACGCTAGCCCAATTAGCCAGTCACCGACATTGCACTGATGATGTCATCTCACGTCCTTGTGAACTATACGATGGCTACCCGCGCGCCGTCTGCTCTGCGATCCACTGACAGCCGCGGCCGGGCTAAAGGGCAGAAGGGGAGACGCACGCGCACGTCTCTCATCTAGCCAGCCGTGGGACAGCCAAACCATTTGCGGCCCTCGCCACCAGAGTGTGGCGTATGCGCACTCCGGTCATGCAAATGGCGAATTGCAAGATGTAACAAATGAGGAGATTTGTATGTATAGCTCCGGGAAGCCTTGGTAAATGGGGCATCATTCATGATCACGGGTCAAAATCTACGATGACCGACACTGTTTTCTGCCTAGGCTACACTTATCAAAGCCCTTGTAAACTGAAATTTATTTCTCCTAAGTTTTTTGAGTACTGCTGCGAAGTCCGTGACACGTCCTTCTATGGAACAGCAAGGTCATAGACACTGCATTGAAACAGCGCCTCGTGTCACGGCAGTTGCCGGCACTGTTGTAATGACCTCATCCTGAGGGTGGAGCTCGTTCTACTTGCCGTCATGGCGAAATGTTTTATAGGCCCCTTGGCAGCTGGTCGGATGCAGAAAACAGCTCGAATGGGCATCACACCTCGTTGTAAACCAGAACTAACCAGATCGTTGACTTTGCGCTCTTGTTCTCACCATACAGTTTGCCGTTCTTTACTATGTATGAGCGCCTTGCAGTTGCAGTTGTGGACGCTACAATATAACAGCTTATTGTCCTGTATACCTCTCTCTACGCGCCCAAAAACGCACAAAAATGTGGACGCCATGAAATATTCGTGTACGAAAGATTCGCGTCGAGGCGCACCCGGCTGTAATATTGGACACCAGTGCTGTTGTACTGAATTTTATACACTAAAGGTTAATCAAGCGCCCCTTGCATTTCTACAAACTCTCGTACCAATTCCATGCAGTGCAGGGAATGCTAGGACTCGTGGAAGGAGGTTTCGGCACGTGTCAACTAATGAAGGAGAAGAGCCGGCCGCGTGTTTTCGTGAAGAGAGGAAGGCTTGCTCATTGTGCGCTACTAATTGCGCTTCCATTAAGTTGGCGTGACGCGGAGGGTGATACGAGGCGGTCAGTTGAAGAGCCCTTCTATTCTGGCTCCATTTGCCGGTTGGCTGACGCGACCCGTATCTTTCGCCGCATTGCCCACAGTCAGTGAGGTGTAATGTAGGCGCGTCTTGCTGCTTTTGGGGGGTAAGCAGGTTTTTGTGTACTGAATCATAGGCACCATAAGCTAACCAAATGTAAAACGTGTCACTTGCATTGTTTGGTCCATTCTATAGTGTAGCCTCGGCAGCGAAATAGACTGTTACGCGCGAAAAAAAAAATACTGTCGGAAGACGAAAATGGTGGTCGTTTTATGACGGCACCACTGTAAGCGGTGATCTCGCGAGTGCTATCTGGAAACCTAGACTGCGAAGATATATATATAAGGCACGGTTGTCACTCGTTTGCTTGCCTTTACCAATAGCTTCTGCCATGAAAATACCGCGCGAGTTACTAAAATGGGTAAGGGTTACTTATAGGGACGCTGCACGAAAGAATGATTTCGTTCTATGACCTAAATTAGTGCTTTTAGGCATACTAAAACTTGTATTCGAGCGTTTGGTACTCGTTTTAAGTGTAAGACTACAACCTTGTCTATGACTATATGAGGCGGTTTCACAGCCTGTGTAACGGCGGCCACACACAGTTTCATAATGTTCATTCTTCCCTTCGTCTTCTCTCCCCTTTAGTACTTCCTCCTCTTTCCGCAATTTCATAATACTTCATATATATATATATATATATATATATATATATATATATATATTGTTAGGTTGCGGAAGTCACACATAAGATGTATATTTATTAAAAGAAATAGGGGCAGCTTCACACTAGTGGTACGAAGACTGGGCAAACAGCGAAGCTGGCGACCCCACCTAGCTTTATCTCGGTTCGGCCAAGTTTTTGTGAGGTTATGCTTTGAGACTCGGCCACGTTTTGCGCAAGATCACCCCGGAATCATCGACAGCCTAAGGATCAAGGAACACTCGGTCATTAAAGTATCCCCTGGAGGCTTCGGGTCACTCAAACACTTGGGATCCGTTTCGTGGGTTCGTGACTCCGGATCTTCTGCGAATCACCGACGTTTCGCCACCGCTTCGGCGCCGCGATACTCGGGATCTCACCGAAGTCGTCAGAACCGCTCTCGAGTAGCAGTGCAGCGGCTTTCGCGCCGCGCTTTCTCTTCTTCGGGAGTGACGCTCTTCATCGGCCACCCCATCTTCGCGGCGCTATGCTCGGCGCGGAGACGGCGGGGCTTTGGTGTCGCCGCGGCAGCGATGCGGAGCTCGTGGGTCGGCGCAGCGACGTCACGGCTTAGCTCCGTGTCTGCGCAGCCGCGGCCACCACTCCGCACGGCGCGGTGACGTCACGGCTCGGCAAAGCTAAGGCGAAGCAATTCGGCGCGTGCGATGACGTCACGGCTCAAGCAGCTGTGCCAAGGCTCGGCGCGGTCGGCGCAGCTGGGGCAAAGCGCTGCTAGGCGACGCATGGTGACGTCATTGCCAGGATGAGGTTTTGCGGCGTACACTCGACGGACCATCCTCGAGCTTAAACAGCTTCGCTGTTAATATTTACAAGCCAGGCAACGATGCACAAAGATGGCTGTATATATATATATATATATATATATATACAAACATATATCTACACATACATACATATAGATGTGCAAACTATATATTCTGTGGCTTTTTACGTGCCAAAACAGTCATCTGATTATGATGCACGTTGTAGCGGGGTCTCCATAATAATACTTTGCCCCCGTCGAAATGGGGCCGCCGCCACGGGGATTTGATCCCGAGACCTCGTGCTGGACAACGCAATGCCTAAGCCACTAAGCAACCACGGCATTTGTAACTGTAAAAAGCTTGATGTGCATAAGTCTTTATAAAATATGTATGCTATGTAAATACCCTAATAGGTGGAAGATGATAGATTCAAAGGGGCCTCTTCGGCAATTCGACGCTGCAATTCCAGGCATTCCAGGCTGTGAATTACACGCTGAAAAATCTTCTTGGTGTTCTCATAATTGCACACACTTGCGATGTGCCTACCTAGCTTAAATAGAAGCAGATCAGCAAGTTGCCTAGAAAACTATTTACTCTAAAGACTGCCTTGTGTTATTAATGAACCACTTGTTCTACAAAACGCTCACGCTTAAAAGAAATAAAGAAATACATTATGATAGACTGGTCCACTCCAAAAAGAAACTCTCAAGCTTTTCCAAATAAAACAAGAACGTTTGAGAATATTATGTTCTTCGAATTATTTGGTTCCTCAGGCATTCCACTGATTTGCGCTCTTCGATAAAAAATTGTAGCTGCCTTTTACATAGCTAATAGTCATGCGCAAGCGTTCATTGATTGGACACGTAACACCGCCTATGACACATGCTACACACGCAGGTTGAATTAGACACCCACAAAGAGGTTACGGTTAGCTGTAGATGTTACCGGCTCTGCTCAATGTGCAGAAGTGGTGGCAATTTTCAAGCAGCAAAGGATTCGTGCATTCGCTTCCGATCATGCGCACACAGTGCTGCTTTATTTTGCCATAAACCGCGATCGTGTAATAACGGAGTGTATGTATTAGGCGGTGGCATCCCTTTAACACCACTCTTCCTTGTAAAAGCGTCTACTCCTAACATGCGGTTGGTACAATGATCGCTTTCTATTTCAATCTGTTACCTGAGGTGTTGTGCACTGCGCGCAAACTCAAGTCCACCAGCGTGTACTGCTTGAGTGGAGTGCCTAGTCAAGCCCGGATTTAACCAACACACCTTCCTCGCACGAAATTTATTCGCTATATCAGCAGTTTGTTGTAGTTGAACTGTCCCTCCAAACTGCAGATAAAGAATGCAGCAATTCGCTGAAGAGCCCCTTTTATGTCAAAATTGACGTGCACAGCGCTACAGTGCCATGAAATTGGTAATTTCGGTTTGTTTCAATAATGTTTGCGCAATAATTTATGTATACAATAGTGCAGGCCTTGGCGTGGCAGGAGCGGCATAAAAATGATAATAAAAGATAATAACACTAGCAGACGTAAATTAACAGTGCTTAAACTACCAACCCAGTCCATCAGTTGCGAGAGCAAAGCACGGAAAAGAACACTTGCTCATGCAATGAAAGAATTCCCTAAACAAATAAAGTGAAGAACATACGTAGAAATGAATCATAAATGCAGTTTAAGCGAAGTAAGAGAACAATAACGCAAAAAGTCAACTTGGGTAATCAATTTACAAGTCAGCAATGACGTCAATAATTCAGATGGTCAATGGAATTAATACTGGTTAGTAGCGATTGAGGTAAGTTGTTCCAATCCGTAATGGTGCGTGGGAAAAAAGAACATATTAAAGACGCTAGTTCTGGCATTACAGGGAGTTAAAGAGTGATGTCACTCTACAAGTACAACAAGCTGCGGACGTTGTCTTAGGAGCCCCTTGCATACACGGACCTTTGAAAGAGGCCACAAAGCCGTAATTGTCTGCGAGACGTCACGACTGCGGCAACGATTGCTCGAGCAAAGAAGAATAGGCAAATACATAAGAAACAGACAAACAAATAAGAAAGCAAATTGAGGTGCGGTGCTGCAGTGATTGGCGGCGCTCGTGTAATTTGCGCTGTAAAGGCGACATGCAGCCTTCTCCACTCACAACTAGACGAGACGCAGCCGTGCCGTGGTTTATTCTGTTCGTTGGGTCCAAAGTGACCCGGGCACCTAGTCGGTATAGGTGGACGACTCTCTCGTAGACTCGTTGCGAGACATTGGGGGTGTAGAGAAAGTGTTCGTAATAGCCAGAAGTTTGTTCTAGGCGGGATCGTTATATGTGGGCTCTGCTGCATCTGGAACATTACGATGCAGACGGGGCAGCCTCATAAATATATAGAGCACGAACGAGCACCGTAAACAAGACTGCTATAGACTCGACCACATGTGGGGCTCAGCAGACACGCCAACTACAATATGCCAACACTGAACACAGAACCCCAACATGAATCGTGTACTCTAGCGCTGCTTTCTCATCCCACCACTCTCACCCTCAGAAAAGTACCTCTCCCTGCACCTCCGCCTCCCCTCCCCGCTATGCCACCCGGGAGGCCCTATCAAGCTGCAAAGACGCGATATCAACGACTATGCTGCGTTCGTTGAGTCGGAGCTCGGGAACAGAGCGAGCGAAGCCGAGGAGTGAGCGTGGCCTCTTATAATCTGACAAAACTGCAATGCAGATTTCTCTCTCTTCTTTTGCTGTCGGTAAAACGATGACTAACGTCTTCAAATGGCCTAGTTGACGCTGTTAAAAAGCAGCGCAATAGCACTGCGTCCGAAGAAAGGTGGGAGATTGATACGTACCACGTAACCATATACCACTAGTCTACGACCAAATCTCCTAAATTGCTTTCCTCTGAATACCGCTCCTACAACGCAGTGCGGCGGTAACCAAGGAGCTCCGGCAGTTTATGGTCTTGCGGCTGGCAGCCACTGGAATGAGAGATCGGCATGCCGTGATTAGGAGCCATAACCCTCGCCTATCAGGAGCGTGGTCTCCTCGTTCTTATCCACATTCACGGCTGCCTTGTAAAGGAGGTGCGAGAACTTACGAAAAAACAAAGACCTTCGCGATTGCTTTAGTTCGTCGGTTAAGCGTTTTGCTTGCACATTTCTTGCTGTCCGCGATAGGCTTAGATGCTGTCATAGGAAGTTAACGGTTGGGGTTTTTCTCGTGGGAAAATGCGATCGGTAAATTGAATGACAAAGCATTCGCAATGATGATGACCGTTTTATCAGAATTACTTCACGAGGCTTGTTTTCTGGCCAATCTCTAGTTTTCAATTCTGTTGTATCTGACATGTGTCTTCATCTTTGTCTTCCCTTTGCACTCCCATCATTGTCAAGCAAGTGGCTACAGTGTTAAGTATCTTCATTTCTCGCCTGATCTATATAAGCCTGCCTGCCTTTCTCTTTTTTTTAATTGTTGTCCATGCAACCGACCTTTTCGCTAGTCAGTCGCAGAGAAAGGTCCCCTGTCACAAGCTCTCATACTGTCCAGTCGCCTTCAAGAAGTGCAGCAGGGCGTTTGTGGCCTTTCTCAGGCAAGAATGCATTGGCCATGGTCTGAGGATTGTTTCCTCTGGGAGCACTCTATTATCTAATAGGCTGAGTTTAGCTTGCAGAGCACGTCGTTAATCGTCAAAGGATGGGCAATGACACAGAAGGTGCTCTAGAGTCTCATCGCACCACACAAATTACACGCCCCACTGTTAGCCATTCCTATTAGGAATGAATATGAATTTGTAAATGCGACGCCCAATCAGACGCGACACAGTAAAGTTGTTTCGCGACGGGAGAGTCCAGGTGGCAGGCGTGAAGAGACATGGGCAACAAGACAAAGGGATATCCAACCCTTTTCAGCGCGGCGGAACGTGTCCGTCTCCATAGAGAACACAAGCGCAAGGTATGGAGGCAAGCGCAAGTAGCCGCAACCATCTACGAGTTCGGCGGGCTCGAGCGGACAGGACAGTCTAGGCGCCACCAGTAGGAGGGTCATTTTTTTTTTTTACCCTAGTAGTCAAACACACTCCTGCAGTACAAATGGGCCCACTACGAATCAGGAGCGAGCTATGTTACACCGTAAGACGCCCACAAGCTATAACCTAATTTAGGCATGTAAGCTGTCTAATGCGTGAATAAATGTAAGTTATGCATTTGGTTTACGTCATTTCTGTGCCCTAGTGGCCATATATACCATCTGCAGCACGCACAAAAGGTGTCACGTTTCCACCACTGCGGCTGCGTTCCTGATACAACCTATATGCCCGATCTTTTTGCTCTCAGTGACTGGTCGTATGACTTCGTAACTTTCTATTTAAAAGTTGGCGCGTGCGTCGTGGTAATTTTTCTTCCGTTGTCTGAGCGTTGCGTGCTCTTTCCTTTGCGCCTCATTTATAATGAAACCGTTCCAACTTGCCCAACTTGCAGTCGTTATACGTATGTTTGAAGCTGCATAAGCGGCTACTGTTCTACTTTTTGTTCTTACTACTAGCCCGCTTAACGTTTTGGGGAATTGTAGTTCTCAGGAAAGTTAAGCGGCCTAGAAAGCTTTCTTTCGAGTCCAAACTTTTACACACTCCTACGTATTTGTTTCTGCTCAATAAGTCGACGCACAAACGCACCCACAAAACGTCTGCCACGCCCACCTTCACATCTTATGCGGCCTTCAGGGCTTTTAAAATGTTCTTTATGTAGACTTCTAAACCGAGCGCCGCACCAGCGAAAACCATTTATTATCTGCGCAAACTCGGACATGCTAAGACAACAATTAATTAATTTTAAGACATTCCTGCTATCGCGTGCTCAGGAAGTATTTATTACTAATGAACCGCTTCGTGACCTTCATCCGCCTCACGTCCTTATACTAGTCTTTCATTTGGCTACCGTATTTTCTGGACTGTACACCGCGGACTATAGATTATATATTTATTCATTTATCTGAAGTGCTATTAAAAATGACAACCAATGTATTTAACAATGTACCTTAGGTTACAGCAAAAGTACTTCAGCATGCAATAATACTCAGTGTTGGCAAGCAATGTTTTTCAGTGACACTGACATCTGTTAACATGCACCTGAATGCTTGCAGACTGTTTTCTTGGCATGCTTGACCTGTTTTATTCGTAAAACCTCAGCATGGGGAATTTTCACGGGCTTTAATTTCACTTTAATGCAGACTCGATCCTCCGGGGACATGAAAACAGCTCCGGGATACAACTGTTTAAGAAGCCTGTTTTTATTACTGACTAGTAGGTTGCTAATGTCAAGAAGCGGGACCTCCGTGTTCAAGGATAAAAGAACATTTTTTTTCTGTTGATTGATATGGTTGAAACTGCTTTTCTTGCGCAGGCGACGTTGTAACTTGATCTGGTTGGTTGTCATGTTGACACCGAGTCCAGAATTTTCATATCGCGTCGCAGTATTCGAAAGGCACTCCAAGGTTTCTTTTTGTCTTCGGTGACGACACAACGGCCTTTGTCAAGTTAGTATGGTCAATTTCATCGAAGGCTGCCAGCCAGAACATATTTAAACCAATACATTTCCACACGCATCTGACATATCCTGGGTGAATATTATACGTAATCACTTCGTAGTTCATTCTAACAAGGACTGAAGGAAAGAGGCTGTCTAATATACAATGGGGTCCGGGTGGGTATAGTGGATGTGCATTATTAAAGGAAACAGCTGTTTAATTTGAGCATGTAGTTGCTACTGTGGACTATAAGCCGGGTGCGAATTACACTTGAGATGGTACGTTACCTCTGCTCCGGCCTCAACGCTGGATAATGCAATCACGACTTATTACCCACGCCAACTTCGTAAGCGTCTGCAATTCTTCAATAATTGCACTGAAAGTATTAAAATAAAAGGAATAATAGGGTGAAGCCTTCGGTGTCGTTGTGTCTTCGAGATTGTGTGTTTGCGGCAACGTTGCTTAAGACATTTCATTCTATTATCAAGCTCACCAGGCTTTGATTGTGTCTTGCTGCGCAATACAAAATAATGCAGCCTATTGCACACTAAAGTAAGCTGGAACAGGCCGGTGTGGCCCAGTGATCATGGTGTTCTTCCGCTGATCGCGCGATGTCGCGGGTTTGTTTACCGTCTGCGGCTAGAGCGTTGCAGAGAAGGCGAAATGCAAGAACACTCGTGTATTCAGATTTACGTGCAGGTTAACTCAAGACCAGGTGGTCGAAAATGAAACGGACTCCCCACACTACGACGTCAGTCCTATTAAAATGTGCTGTTTCAGAGCGGTGGACCGCACAACTTAATTTTTAATGTAACTCGCGACGGTATGCATTGAGCCCCCAGTTGTACAGGCAACCGTAAAAGTTTACGAGTTTCGCCTGCAAATGTGAATTCCTGCACTGCTAAGGCATGGCGCTTCTAATTTAATGAATCACTGTGTACGTGGCGAAGGCTACTTACGTGCTCGAACATTTAATTCGAGGTTGTGTGACCCCGCTTCGCGAGAATTCAGCGGCTTGTCAGATCCTGTGTCAGATCCTGTGTCCCGTAAAGTTTGGCGGGTGACAGTACATCGTAATTACCGGCCACTAATGTAAAAAAACAACAACAGAGAAACAGTTTAAATCGAAAATGATAAACAAGAGCCTTCACGTTTTTGACCAGGCGAGCTTTTCGCACGCAAAAATAAGATTAGGGTCTTTTAGCATGCCGCTTTGAGGTCACCTTATGCGCATTTCGTTTGCAGCCCCACAATAGCCGACAAAATATAACACGTAACAACAAATTGGGTGACTTTTGTTGCCCTCGCGCCAGTCAAGTCTACTAATCAACAGTGCATAAGGTTAACGAATATTACAGCAGAATCTAGGTAAACTGAAATCCCTTAAACGAAACTGCTGCTTAAACGAACAACAGCCCCTCAATTGGGTGGTTTTTGTATGTGGGTAATGCAAGAAAAGCTTTCGGTAATTGAAAACAAAATATCCGAACTTTATGTAAGCGAAACCACACAAGCATGCTCGGAAAGATATTTCAAAAATAGGCACAATCTTAAATATAGTACTTGTGACAACGGTTAATTCAATTCGGTTTGGAGCCTTTCCGCAAACTGTGCCTTCAAATTCGCATTCCCTTATTACCGTTCTGCTATAGGAGCGGTGAAGCTATTCCGGATAGGCTTATGGGGCTATCAGAATCAATAACCAATCTTAAAAACAGGGGTAATCCACCGCTCAATATTTATTACTCTAGGGTATACGAGAAAGCGATAATATGCATCATCACTTATTGCTTTCGAAATGGTTGTCTAGGAATCCGGTCGCACTCGGCGCAAGGCGACAGCCACCGTTTCGCTCGATGCCGCAATGTTTGTTGACGCAAAGCTTTTCGATGGGTTCGGGTTGCCCTGCTGCACACGGAAAATAGCGTGCTCGACGGAAACCCCTCTCCCAACGCCCAACCCCGCGCGCTTGCGTTCGACGCTTTTTTTTCCTAATCTAAAATTCTGCAAGGACACCCCGCATGATATGGCAATGGAGTTCTACTGCTGAACCCGCGGTCGCATTCTAGGTTGTCAGGAGCGCAGAGCGGCACTTGGAGAGGAAGAGCCATAGTATTATGCAGGATCAACGCAAGTATTGAAATCTATGATGACGACCACGCTGGAACTCTAGCACTGTTTCTATGGGGATCGAGGTTTTCGTGAAGTGGTTAAACTGCCCTCAGCGTCTTGAAGTATAGCGATTCCGTGCCTACATAGCATGACAGCAATTCGCGTTGACGTTGACTTTAGGAGACGAACGAATCACAGGTCCGGGTCCGGGTAACTTTTTATGCAAAATTGTCTAACTGGCCCACGAAGGCACTGTGTATGAGGAATATAGAGAAAGTAAATGGATACTACAAAAAACCAAAAAAGCGAAATTATTCATGAACATTTGCAACAGATGAACAGCCCATCAGGGATGAGATCTGTCATAGACAAGATATTTTCCAGTCTTCGGAGAGGGAAATTGGCTTAAGGTTACCCATTTAAAACCCGGCGAGCTGTCCATATGTAAAGCCAGTCCATATCACTTTCACACAGTGTACGCTCGAGCCAAATACGAGATTTACGCAAGACAGATGCTCGATTTTTCTTGTTCAGGAACAGTTCTGGCTGACGCACGCTGTGATTGTTCTGACGACCATCTGTGTACGCTATCGATTGGTGACGAGGAGGTTCGCTGATAATTTCCCCAATGAACGGTTTCCTGCGGCAACTAATCGTGAAACGGCATGTT
Source organism: Dermacentor silvarum (assembly GCF_013339745.2). Lineage (NCBI taxonomy): Eukaryota > Metazoa > Arthropoda > Arachnida > Ixodida > Ixodidae > Dermacentor > Dermacentor silvarum. The sequence continues at coordinate 39,885,399 of NC_051163.1, forward strand.
ATATTGAAATTATTTAAATTACAAAGTCTTATTACATTATTTAATTACAAGATCTTATTGAAATTACAAAAGGAATCGCAGCCGTCGCAGTTCATGGCAGTAGCACTGAAGCATGTAAGTCACAACGGCTATATGTACACCAGCGGGACCCAAAGTCTAAAGGCCATGGCATTAGAAAATAAATTACAATTTCAAGAGCCACACCAGCGCAAAGCAGGATTGCTTCAATGTATTGCACTGCTCGAACACGCAGACGCAGGCTCTACCACCTTGGTTTCCGCCTGCATGCCTAGTAGGCTGCGAAGTGGCCCCAACAACGCATACCCAGTCGCCCAGCAGCAGATACCCAAGTTGACATCAAAGAAGTTTGTTGAATAGCAGCACATACCCTGTTACAAGTACCCATGGGGACGGCCCACATTTTACACTGCACTACGTTCGAGATTGGCCTACATTCTTAGACTGCACTCTCTTCGGGCATCGGCCCTCAAGAACAACAATATAGTCGCCGGATAGTCGTTACAGAAAACTGGGTTGAACTCGCCGAGAATCCTTCGCATAAAACTTTCGTGGCCCCTGACGGCTCCAAACTTTTGTTAGCGACCAAACGTGTTACTGGCTACATGCGCCTCGAGAGCGCGAAAAAAATACCAGCGTGCATAGATCGGTGAACCATGCTTCCAAGCTGGACGAAGTTTGTGTAGGCTCGTGCGTGAAAGGGGGCCAGTAGTTCATCGCGTGAACAGTTTTATCAGACAGCGGACATCGAAGAGGTGTGGCCGAGCGTCAAGGCGCGCTTCAACGACTACATCCCTAGACGTCGGCGGACAGCTCTAGTCCTCTAAACTATGTCAGGCTACGAGTCACGTGTATCCAGCGACATTCGCCTAACACGAGAGAAAATGGGGTCGCCGGCGTCTTGCTTCTTCTTCGTAGTTGTTATAGCTGAGGAAACAAAATAAAAATAAAAAGATCTCAGTTTTTCTTCTTGTAATGAACTTAAGCGAGAAGCGTGGCAGCAAACGAAAGATGGGGAGGCTAACCAGAAGCCGCTTCAGTTTGCTACCCTACGCAAAGGTAGAGAGATAAGGCAACTTGTTTTTTCTTGATATTATTTGGGGAGGGGGATTTGCCGCAAGGCATATGCAATAAAATATTCAATAAAGTGCTACAAGTCATAGAGTTTGTTACAATGACTTCAGGAAACTGTTGCGCAGCAATCATACGGCATCCATGGGAATGGCAGGTAGCACACAGATGTGTCTGATCTTCGTGCGTGCGGCTTGAGATGTTCTTGTAACTTCGTTTAATTCCGCTTCATATGGTCCCAAATTGCCCTAAATTTCAAAGCAATTTATGCTTTTTTTATAACAGACGCTGATCAGACTCTTCAAGCACGCATAATCAGTCCTAATTGCAGTGGGTCCTCTTGTCCATACGACCGCTGCGTAATGGTTTCAATATCGGGCTTCTGTGCTGGAGGTCCTGTGTTCGAGTTCTGCCGTCGGTAAACTTTAATAATATTCACTTAGTTATTTATAACGCAATGAATTCTTAAAAATGATCACTTTGCAAAGTCACGTGGCCCTTTAAGGGCAAAAGGACGAAGTTGAGGCGAATTCATGTTACCACCCATCTTTCCCATGCGGGCTGATCTTCCCGGCTTGCAGCGGCCGTAGATACCGGTGCCACAGCTCCCTCTAGTAATTGTATGAAACACTATGCTACAAGTAAACGCACGCCGCCCTACGTGATGCGGGCACTGTAGCACCGACTTCGCGCATTTCGGGCCAGTTATAGAACTGTTGCAGTTCTCTGGAACATCACGCTTTCATGCCCTTCTTCGGGCAACCTCGAAATAAGCGAGTCCACCTGGGAGGCTGGGTCGGCTTGGTCATCTCAGATGGGCGTACCCAGGAACTCCAACTCTCCTTGTTCCTCGGACATTGTGAGGCTGACATCAGGACACCAGAGGAGATACACGTGTTTTTGGTACATCCAGCAATACGCATTTCTGCTCCTTTGCCATCGCGACGCGCCTACCTTTCCTGCGATTTGGTCGCATGCGTTGGATCTCAAGTGGTAGCTTGGCACACCGTCCCCTTCTTGGGTACTTGAGCCAAATGCATGGGGAAGTGAGCGTAGACCTATTCACATTAGCTTACAAACTAAAAAAAGAACTGCGCGACGAGGTTACAGTGACTAACTACGACAAGGTTCACTCTGACAATCGAGCTTCGTCATTGGATACGACCAACTTCAACCTATTCTACACTCTATTCTCACAGATTGCGAGAAACTTGTTACTGTAATTGAAGACCAACCGGTACCTGATATACAGTTATTAAAGCAGGTGGGGAGAGCGCTGCCTATACTTAGCTTCGGGCTAATCGCAACCGATTAGATTACGACACTCGTGCTTCGGCATATCACGTTACCACGCGTGCAAGACCACATGAGAAAATATTGAAACCTCACCAACGACAAAAAACGTTTGGAGGCCTTACTGTGGACTTTCCATGTCATAAAGCGGCGGGCATGCACAGACGTCCGGCCTCTACGAAATCGGCCAAAAGGTTCTGCTATACGCAGCTATAGCTATTAGGTCCGGCAAAATGGTGGCATCTGAGTGGACATTCAAATGAAAATTGACCAAGTAATTATACTTCACATTGGATAAGTGCAGCTGCTTGGACTATAAATCGACTGGTCAGGGTTCGATGCCTCATGGCTTTGGAAGCTCCACACAACATCGGCGACAACTATGCACTAGGTGCATAGTTGTGCTGAATCACGCAAGCATTATGCCTACAAAGTTCCAGGCCACCAACATCCCCGAAACACCTCCCTGGTCTATACCGAGACCACTGGTGAGACTTCGCATGCCTGCAATGACGAAGGAGTCCCACGTTTCTTCCATTGGCTTAAAGCAGCTCACCCTGTCCCATATATTTACATTATATAGTGGACTGTACAAGTATATACCGATGGTTGGGTCACACCATCTGCCACTACAGCTGCATTTGTTATCCCGGAATTTGGCATTACCCGGCGATCTCCATTAGACCACAAATCGACATCTACGGTGGCAGAACTGGCGGCAATACGGGAGGTTGTCCGTTTTGTGAGAACGCCGACACCTAATAATTGGACGATGTTATGCGACGCGAAATCAGCGTTGCAGATGCTAAAATGGTTCTTAAAGAAAGGAACATATTCCTGCTCGTGCTGGAAATCGTCGAAATTTATCACAGTGCCAATCGACGCGGCCACTTTATCACTTTTCAATGAGTGCCTGTTCATTGAGGTGTGATTGACAATGAACTCGCTGGCAGTCAGGCAAGACCAGCATTCTCTTCCTCTGACGAAGTGCGGACTGCCTGCTTGCGACCTGACACCAACTCAATTATCAAGGCACTCATGCACGGCCTTACAAATGCATACAGAGCCTACGCTGACAACATACACAGACGCCTATAGATATGATCGAGCCACACGGTAAATTGTGTTTGCCCCCGAAGCTTACGTGGATCAAAGCGTTATTGCTACACAGGATTCGGCTGGGCGTTGCTTTCACCCGTCGCTACGCACACCTCGTCGGCCAGTCGAACAGTCCTGATTGTGAGCACTGCCAGACGCCTGAAACGCTGGAACACATATTGCGCGATTGCCCAGCATACATGCTGGAGCGAACAACGTTGGAAAATTCCCTAGGCAGCGTTGGCAGGCAACCACTGTCGGAGGACGCTATTGTCGGCCCATGGACTGACACTGCAACGTCAAGGCAGGCAGCTAAATCACTGTTGAAGATTTTACGGGACACGAAACTATACGAGCGCATCTAGTAGGGCCTGTGTGGCGAAATCGACTTATTGGTTTATCTTGAATGGCAGTAGTTAATCGCTTAGTGGCGCGCTTAGTTGAGGACGTGTGTCTCCTTTTTTTATCCTCATCTTTACTAAGTGCTCAACTACTGCCATTCTACATAGGGCCACCGTCGAATGTACATAAGCACCCACCACTTCTATCTTCATCATCCATCCCGATACTTTTACCGATCTTCCCTCTTCCCCAGTGCAGAGTAGCAGACTAGAGTACACTAGCTCAGTTCAACCTCTGTGTCTTTCCTATCAATAAAGTTTACCTATCTATGCTTAGCTTGTACATAAACGTATTACCGTTTGAGAAATACAGGGTCACCTGAAAGGTGTGGAGCACTAACAGCTGCAACAACGCCGAAAGCGACCTGTTCTTACAAAGAGTTTTCACAGAAAACAGAAAGGTAATTCAGCGGTGCGGTGACTTATTATGTTCTGCTTACGTGCTCGTTTAAAGCGTAGGTGTGGTAAAATAGGATGTGTTCCAATTCTGGACAACATAGGCAACAGTCTACGTCGACAGCTGAGACTGCGTTTTCATGATTTTGTTGCAGCATATCTCGAATCATGTTTGGAGCTTTTTAAAGAAATCCTCAGCAGAAACAGGACGTCACCTCTTTTATCGATTTTTTTTGTTCAGTATAATATTTTGTAATCAACTGCGTCATTGACCCGACGACAAGTGTCGATGACTGTTGCCAATGGCCATGCTGTTGCCTATTCAGTGCTCCGTCGGTGGATTCCGGGAGACAGGGCAATCATTAAATATTCCTAACGCGGCGAAAGGGCAGCGTGCGCCTATAATACAAACGTCACGTTCAGAAACTAAAAGTCATGTTCCCGTCTGTAACCGACGCAGCCACCAGCATAACAGAAGGCTACACAAGTTATCGGACACACCTAAGCGTGACACAACTCTGGCGCACCTGTAACTTCATCGTAGGTGTCTGTGGCCGTACAAGATGATTGTACGTGAAAGAGCTGCAAAGTGAACGTGGTGCGCGAAGGCTCGTTCACCGGCACGTCGCCTCTGCTGCCGTTTGCATACGTGGGGTGGCGTCAAACGACGACTCGAGCTGGGCGCTTCGCCTTAGCGTTCGGCAGCTCACGCGGGCAACCGGGCTCACGCTGGCCCTTTCTGTCCCGTGGGTAATCCCGTGTCCCGTGGGTAATCATGGAAGCCGTTACCTCTTGTAGCTGGCGCGGCTGTCTATTTTCTTTATGACACATTGTAACCGTTTTCAGAAACTTTTGTTCTTATTTCGCTTCGTCGCAAAGCAGCTCGTTAACGCACCACGTAGGGCCGGCAGACGTGCGCGACCCCCTTGGCGCGCCATTGGCGTCAGGTCAAACGTTCCCGTTCTCTGGGCCCTCCGTTTGCCGAAAACAGAATAAGGACACGTCTAGGAGGTAGATCCGACCGCTTTTCCGGTATTATCGATTGCGACAGAAAACACCGCTACCTCTGGTAATGTTGCATATGGAACCTATTCTTCCTCGTTCTATAGAACAGCGCAGTCTGCAAAAAGGTTAAAAATCAGTAGTCAAACACAGTTCTCAGCAGTTCTTTTAACCAGAAATTTCCTTCGGAGTGGTGAAGCTCTACGTTCTTTAACTAAACTAGCGACGAATTAAAGACGTCTGGTATCACGTTCCACCGGCTGCCTCGCTTGACGCTCTGTATGTCTTCACCGGCGCTTCCAGCTGGCGTTGACTGTTTATCCACTGACACCGGTTCTCTTCGCGCGCGGAGTTCGACGTTATGCGTTACTCTCTGAAAGGAAAGAGTGCAAGAGAGCAACGTGACAAGTGAATACGAGCCGAGTGCAAGAACGGCTTGCGGATGTGGAAGGTAGGGCGTACCAATCCAAGCCGATCAATGCGCCATTGTTGCAGAGACAAGCAGGAAACATATGGAAAACGAAGGTCTAGTAGGAGTCCAAATGCGGACAATGGGTTTGCCTCTTCGATCGTTGGCGTGCTCACGACAATGCTGGGACCGCTATAGTGGCTGTCAGCTGTCACCTGGTTTCTGTGTACCTTTATTTGTTCGCTTCGACGTCAATGTCTTCTAAATAATTCTTTTTATTTTCCTGTTGTAGTCCATGCACATTATGAATCGTGGGAGGAATCAAAGTACGAACAGGCCACATCCGCGCAGTTTCGCGTTTTCTTTCGCTTTATTAACAAAGTAATGCGCGCTACGCATATTCTCCTCTTAAACTGTAGCATGGCCTCGCCTTGGTAACTTCACCAAAGTGTCCCGAATAAAAGGCAATCGACTAAGCGCTGAGTACGCCCTCAACCATTGACATATGATCGCAAGCGTGCGATCCTAAAGTTAATATTTTGACAACGGTTTTCTTTTGCTAGTCAGACCACATCATTCATAGCTAACTCTTTAATCCACCAACGGTGGTGTTTGTTTCTGCATCATATCCCGATGTGTAGCTATAATTACGACTTAAACGCATCTTCATATATGAGGGCACGTGCAGTGCCAAAGAATGCTTCGCTACAAGTAATTGAAAACTGCGTGGAGATGTCGATTTGTTCTTTTTTTCTTTTTCAATAAGCCCATGCACAAGCGAAACGCGTAACCATGACGCCCTTCCTTTATGGAATTGTGTCATTTTAACACGAAAGTGTTTTATTCCGGGGTCCACCAAGACTTCACTGACGTATTTCCGTCACGGAAATACGTCATAGAACATAATACAAAGAAAGAAACCAGAAGAAAAAGTTCCACAAACATGCAAAATTTGGGAATCGAACCCACGACCTCTCGGTCCGCGACGATAGATCGCCGAGCGTTTAACCCATTGCGCCACAAACGCATTCGCAGAGAGCTACACAGACGCGCCTTATATATCTAACACTCCTCCGTGTACCCGCGCTCTTGCTCGGGGCGGTGCCGCCGCCTATGAGCAGAAAAGAGAAGTACTGCATTATGACACTAAAGCCCGGGATACATGGAGCGAACTTTCTCGACGAACTTCACGCGTCAAGTAACGACGCGGCGACACGACGCAGGATGTTTGCTGTGTTGCAATACATGCGGCGAACGCCGCCGCGCGTTGGCCGCCGTGTTGGCGGCGGTCCCGGCCGCCCGCTTCGAACTGAATTTGGCGTTGTCCTTGTAGAATTCACTTAGTTGGAAGCAAATGACTGCGTAAACGGCTTTCGCTTAGTCTCAGGCCGCTTCGACGACAGAGTATTATGGATAACCTTGAGTAGTTTTCGAGATCGCTTCTCGTTTCGAACGCGTCTAAGCCTAGCGAAAGAAATATCCGATGCCAACGCCATCTATCGGGGAAGTCGGGAGATAGGCACGACGACAGCATGTGGCCTCTGAGATCAGAAGATTTCTGTTGAAGGTTGTTGTAGAGAGCTTGCACTGCTTGTCTGTTTCCTCGCAGATCAGCGGATATGGGATGTACAAATACAACGCGATTCCTGAGAGATCATACTAGGAACTACTCAATCGGTGCAGAGACATGCAGACACGGCAACACCAACGCGATTGCAGACGACGCGAAAAGGCGCGCGCGCGCGAAACACCAGCATGCATTGCGACCGGAACTAGTGCCTCCTGATTGGCTGTCGTCCACCGCTGCGCGCTAGACGCTTCCGGCGGCGGCGTTCGCCCGACGAAAATGTTTGGACAGGCAGATCGGCTGCGGACGGCAAATTTCTTGACGCCGGCCGTCGGACGTTCGCCGCCCGACGAAGTTCTTCGCTCGGACGCCGGTTATTCGCTCCATGTATTCCGGCCTTAACGCGCACCGACAGTGAACGCTTCGGTGGTCTCAGTACTACGACGCCTCGATGCCAGCATTCGAAGGGACGCTGGCATCAAGAAGCACTACCAACGCCACCTAGGTGGCGTTCACCGTACTCAGCACAGCGGAGCGTGGCCTCCGCAATTAGCTCTGAAAATGTTTCTGAAGTTGATCGCGGAGGCTGCAATTACGACGCGCTGTACGCGCTGATTTGACTCGGTGACGATTCAGTTACGTGCTTTGTCTTGCGCGTTGTATTAGTGTGTCAGTTACGTGCTTCGTCTTTCGCGTTGTGCTAGCGTGTGCAGCGTAGTGCAGCTTCCATATGCACGACGGTTGCTCATGGTCATCGACGTTGGTAGTCGTGATGGAGGAGACGTGCCAACAGGCGTCAGCGTGGGTGCATCAACGCCTAAGGGCGCTTTAGCCACAAAACACCAATAGACATTATATATCAATGTGCAATAAACATTACACTACTTCTGTGAAGACACGTTTCACTTTCGTGTTCTATACCGATTCCTATATAAGAGGGATCAACCACATTTTTTATTCTTTTGGAGCACCAGGCTGGAAGGTTAAAATATTCTGGTTGACATCAGGACCGGTAAAGCAACGCAACATTCATGGACACAAAGGTAGACGTATACGGAACAGACACGGCTGCTTCAAGCCACATGCCACCAGCAACATTGTTGTTGTCAATGTGATGTGCCAGTCAGCAAACTGGTATTGAACGTTTCGTAGTCTATGCAAGCCGCACTTGTGTTCCCACCCAGACAAAAAAAATTCTGTGGAAAAAGTATGCATACCAATTGCTATCAATTGCTTGGGAGATAGCGGAGTTCCATGGCCCTGCATGGTTTTCTATTCGAAGTGGGGAGCGACCACCATTCTCTTCTTCGTATCTCAATTGTTCATGGCACCCTTTTTAAACCTCATTTATTGTCAGAAATGTTCCGCGTTAGTGTCTTTTTCTACGCTCTAGCAGGCTCCTTCAGTACTTTTATTGTGGTAAGGAAGCTAACTCGAAAGTTTCTTATATGGAGAGAAGGTTGCCTGAGAAACAATGGCGTGGGTATACAAGACTATGAGTCGGCCGTGCTAAGATGCCCGAGGTCGCACGGCCACGTAAATATTTCATCAGAAAAGGCGCCTGTCCTGCCTTTATTTCAGCATGTTGGCAGTCTGAACTAGAGCACTGCACGGGCCGATTTTTGTGGCCCGGGCCCGGCCCGGGCCCGTTTTTACATTGGGCGGCCCGCCCGAACCCGATCAAAACTTTTATGGTGAGACCCGGGCCCGGCCCAGGCCCGGAAATAATCTACGTTACCCGCCCGGCCCGGCCCGCCACCCCTTTACCTTAAGCCCGAGCTCGGCCCGAGGCCGAAAAATACATGTTTTTCAGAGTTGAGAAGCCCGAGAATAACTCGCAGAAAGCCCGAGCCCGGCCCGGGCCCGCGTCAAAAAACCCTATCCCGGCCCGGGCCCGGGTCAAAAAGCACACGCCGTGCCCGGCCCGAGCCCGTGAAAAAACTGCTCTACCACCCGCCGTGGTTGCTCAGTGGCTATGGTGTTGGGCTGCTGAGCACGAGGTCGCGGGATCGAATCCCGGCCACGGCGGCCGCATTTCGATGGGGGCGAAATGCGAAAACACCCGTGTACTTAGATTTAGGTGCACGTTAAAGAACCCCAGGTGGTCCAAATTTCCGGAGTCCCCCACTACGGTGTGCCTCATAATCGTTACTGGTTTTGGCACGTAAAACCCCATATATTATTATTATTATTAAACTGCTCTACCCGGCCCGGCCCGGCACACGGGCCGGGCCGCGTAGAGCTGTTTTAGAACAATGGGTAGACCACTAATTAGAACAATGAACATTTGTAAACCACACCGCTTATGTAATACCCCGAATGAGGGGTCTTCAAGTAAATAAAAGTGAAGTCCGCTACATTGTCCCGGAGGTCAGACGCCGAGAGGTCCTTTCAAGCTGCGAAAAACGCATTCGCAGATGCCACCCTGCTGGTGCATCGTCTACATGCTGCACCAATGCGTCTTATCACCGATGCACCTAGTACGGCTGTCGGCGCAGTCTTACCACAGTTCCAGATCAACTCCTGGTGCCCGCTCGGGTTTTTCTCCCAGAAGCTGAAGCCTGCAGACTGCGAGATGAGAATCCATATATACAACCGAGCGTCCGGTAGTGGTACATCTCACCCATTAGAAAAGCCCGGTGAGTTCCCGGCCACACCAGGATTCAAACCTAGTACCTTCAGCATACGACGCGGATGCGGATGCTCTACCATTTCATCACCACTCCTACAGCACGTTTGGTCGCGAGCTGCTGGTGGTATAATTGGGTGTTCGGTATTTCTGCCAGCTGCTGGAAGGAAAAAGCTTTCACGTACTCATGGACCACACGTCTTTGTCGTGTGCTTTTCACGGTAATCACAACACTTATACCGCATGAGAGATACGTAACTTCAAGTTATCTCCGAGTTCACCGTACGCATACGATACATTGAAGGCCCAGTCAACGCAGTCGCAGATGCCTTCTCCCGTATCGACGCAATATCCACAGCCACAGTTTACTTCGGAGCAATTGCAACGGTGCAGCGTTCAGATGTCGAGCTTCGGGACCTCCGGTCCTCTGCTACGTCATCAGTGCTGTAGAACGTGCCCCTTCCGTTTTCTTCAGGCACTATCGCTTGTGACGTGTCAAGGGGTCGAACACACCCATTCGTTCCATTCAGACTGTGCCATCAAGTATTTGACAAACTACACGGCGCAAGTTATGCCGGAGTACGTGCCCCCCAACGTCTAATTACTTCAAGCTTTGTGTGGCCGAGTCTGAACTTTGACGAGCACCGCTGGGCCGACGAATGCCTTTACTGTCAGCGCTCCAAGACGACACGGCACACGAAGTCGCCAATTCTCTCCTGTCGTCCATATGACGCCCGAATCGGTCATATTCACATCGACATAGTTGGCCCGCTGCCACCGTCCCGAGATTCTCGCTACATACATACTTGTGTATTCCGTTCTACCCGCTGGGCTGCAGCATTTCCATTCCCTCACATAATGACACTTACCGTGGCTTCCGCATTTATCAGTGGCAGGATCTCGTGCTTCGGATGCCCCAGCGTTGTTACGACCGATCGTGGCCGACAGTGCGAATGTGATATTTTCTGCGAACTCACGTGCTAGCCTGGCGTCTGCCATATTCACAGAACACATTATCACCCATCGCCAAATGGAACGGTTGAACGTCTTCGCCGTCAACTTAGAGCCGCCTTGATGGCCCGCCAGGCTCGCTCTTCTTGGGTTGAAGACTTTCCTCTCATCATCGTAGTCGTGCGCTCCTCTTTCAAAGAAGACCTCGGCTGAACAGCTGTGGAGCTGGTACATGGTAGAACTTTGCAGTGGCCTGGCGAAATTTTCGCACCACCTACAGTTCGCCATGCCTGACCCAGACAGCTATGTTCAGCAGCTCCGCTTCCTGTTTGCACGCTCGCATCCTTGTCGTAATAGGGATGCATCTTCCGGTAATGTTTTTGTCAGCAAAAACATGCCTACAGCAAGCCACGATTTCGTACGGCGTGACGACATCCGACCATCTTATACGCCACCCTGTGAAAGCCCTTTCAAGGTGCTCAAACGGTCAGAAAAAAAACTGTTACCATTGACCTCAATGAACATGAAGAAGTCGTGGCGATACAAAGGGTGAAACCAGCCTATCTAGCGACTTTGTGATCATTATCAGCTGAAACGACAGATCTACCCGATTGCCCGGCATCAAAGGCTGTTTCTTCAGCACCGCTGCACCACTGCTCTTCTTCTAAAAGGGTGCAGGAAGGAGCCCTCTCGCACCCATCGTGTTCTTAGTCGGCCGCCTTTTATATATGGAGCGCTCCGGCGCCTGTGTTCCGTGCCTCGTGCTGCGAGCTGCAAGGTTCGAAAAATTAACCAACCCTTCCCCTACCGGGAACACGGGGGCACGCGAAGCTTGTCGGTGTTCACAGTTTGGGTCGGGTTTCATTATTTTTAGGGTACGACAAGCTTCGAGTGCTCCCCTGTACCCGGTAGGGGAAGGGTTGGTTAGTTTTTTGAGCCTGTTGAGAAACGTAGCCGCTGGCCCTGCCTGGCCCGCAACTCGGGATTCGCTGCCCTTCTCTGGCGCTTCACTTCGATGTCCCGGTCACGGACCTCGGGGTGAGCTGCTTGTCGCTGGCGTTTCCCTTGGGCGTCGTATTCCCTGACCTAGGGGATTGCTCGGCGGCGTGGCTAGCAACATCCGACCACTATTGCCGCTTGAGATGCTACGAAATTAAATTTCTTCAAAATTAAAGCTGCCTGTTACGTAAGACAATCAATGGTTCATACCCCCTTAAGCAGCGGATCATACCCCCGTAAACGTGGCCTCCCTATTACGATGACAGAAGAGAAGTGGAATTCTACGCTTGAATGATTAGCGCCAACGCTGCCAGCTGTGGAAGCAGACGACGACGACGAACACGGCAGCAGTGACACGAGCGCGTGCCGAGCACGAGCACCAGCCCAAGCCAAGGGGCGCCAACGAGCCAGCTGCGGAAGACGACGATGACGATCCAGCCAATGCTGATGTTGATAGTGCTGCGGTCACACCTACAACACCACCGACACTTGTGAGGCGATGCAAACTTCGGTTGAAAAGAATAATAAAAGAGCTTCTCCGGCTCCGGCCACCAGTTCTCAGGTCTCTCGCTTGCGGACTCCCACATTGTTGTAGTGGAACTAACCTCGGTCCTTAAAACAGGCATCACATCACCTGCGAAAGTTGATAGCTCAAATCAAATAATAATTTTGTGATTGAAGGGCGGCACATAACCAGTGACACATGCCCAGTGACCCAAGTTGATCACTAGGTTGGTTTCTATTAGATCATGGACTATCCAGTGAGCACCTGCGTCGGCTGCGGACGGGAGGTCGTAGGTTAGATTCCCACCAGCCACTGGTTCAGGTAGGCACAAGCGTACCCCGGCGTGGTGTTCAGCTTTCTTCAGGAGTAATACGCTTTGGAAAGGAGCCTGCAGCCCAATATTTTCTCATAACTGTCGTGAGCATCAAAACGTCTAGGAGTCTCATTCCGCCAATTTCTTTGTTTCCATACAGATGGTGCGCGCTACTCTGGCGCCATCTCGTAGCCATTGTCGCCGCAAAGCCGCACGTGCACGGCACTACGCCTTTCTTCTCCCGCTTTCGCCATACCCTCCTCCGCTTTCCGCCTCGTGGTTTCGCTGCACCCTCGTCCTCCTCTTTCCTCCTTGCACTGTCTTCGCTCTCGCCGCTTTTTTCATCCCCCGATGCACTCCGCGTTCGCTCTCATCTTTCGCTGTTGCCGTTCGCTCGGTTACGAGGTGGGACGCCGACGCCCACCGCAGAAACGACCGCAGCGCCACATTCTCTCGTAGTGACGTTGACGTGAAACTGTGCAGTGGGTATGTGCCATGAATAGAATTCGCGAGCAGTAAGGAAGACGAAGAGACGCCGGCTGCCTCGTCCCATCATTTCTCGACAAGCGGATTGTAGCGGCGGTCTACTGTATTCATCAGGTGAGACCGACGCTGGGCCCTGGCGTTGGTTCGCAAGGAACGCGCGTCTTTCATCGCTATACTCCGTTCAGACAGTGTACAGAAAATTTTCAAACGTTCTGGTAGAAGTCTATAGCATGTCTTGCACTCTTCATCGACTGCTATCTGTAGCCATATTATCTAGAGAACCTGCATAGGATACACTTTGCCGATCTGGATATTGAACCAAGTCTACTTAATCGATGCAACAGAGACCAATCAGTATAGTGCAACCCACTGAGCCACATTGCAGTATGGGTCTTATCGCAACATAGGCAAACTTATTAAATCACCACTGGGACAAAACCCATTAGCGCTTCACCACAAGATAGCTCGACCATGTTAGCTTCAGAGATTGTACAGTAATTATGCAAATCCCACACAAATAATACTTTTACTATCGCAACCGCGTGGTATTTCCAGCTCTTACGCTTCCCAGCGTTTATATGTTGGTTTAAGAAGTAATGATTTTGATAAAATATTTTCATGTAGTGGAGTAAAATAAATCCATAAATAAATAGTGTAATATATTCTCAATGAATGCAGCTTTCTAACATTCATTTCTTTGCTGCTCTTTCAGTAAACTGCTTCTTTATTACGTTTAAAATGGCATCAAATTGATACTTATACTTTTGTGTGTTTTAATAAACTTTTGTCTTTAGTAAATATTTTTGTTGAATACATAATTTTCCTATCTTGGAAGATTGTATGATGTACTTTATTTCTGTTTAATCTTGGGGCCACTGGGTGTCAACTTAAATAGTATCTCTGCATTTTAACGTCATCTTTTTTGATTTTTTCTGAAATGACAATCAAAAGAAAAAAAGACGGCAGATCCCACGCCCTGTGGGAATCGATGTTATGCGAAGCAGTGTATGGGAAGACTACCAAGTTAACGAAATGACCATGAGAACACCAATACCTAGGCGGCTGTTTCATGGTGTGCATGACACACATGTCATGACATTCATGTCATGAGTTCCTCAGGAGTCCCATTAGCTAGGCCTAAGATACCCTAAGGCGAAAGCCTTAGTCGTGCTGATTATGACTTCGACCATCAACCTTTAGCCTTTTCATTCACTTAGTATCCACGTCCGAACTCACTTTAGTAGGTTCTGAGCGTTAATGTTTTCTTGCTTCGTGATTGTAATTTTTGCTTACTCATGGTAATGACTATGACTTCTACCACCATCCTTTAGTGTTTCCTTCACTTAGTACCCAAGTCCCAACCGATTTCAGTACATTTTGAGTGTAAATTTTTTTGCTTAGTAATTGTCATGTTTGCTGAGCCATGCTCATCACTATGACTTCTGCCATTATCCTTTAATGTTTCCTTCATTTGGTACCCACGTCCGAACACATTCAGTGGTTTTTGAATGTTAACTTTTTGCTGAGCCATTGCTTTTTGCTGAGTCATGCTCATGACTATGACCTATCATCCTTTAGTGTTTCCTTGACTTGGTACCCACGCCTGAACCCATTTCAGTGGTTCTTGAGCATTATTTCTTGCTGAGTCATTGTCGTTTTTGCTGAACCACACTCATGACTATGACTTTTGCCATCATCTTTTGGTGATTCCTTCACTTAATACTCACGTCAGAAGCGATTTCAGTGGTTTTTGAGTGTTATTCTTTTCTCATTGAGTCATTGTCATATAGTCATACTCATGACTATGACTTATACCATCTTCCTTTAGTGTTCCCTTCAGTTAGTACCCACGTCCAAAGCCATTTCAGTGGTTTTTGAGTAATAACCTTTTTTCACTGAGTCATTGATGTTTTAGCTGAGTATTGCTCATGACTATGACTTCTACTACCATACTTTAGTTTTCCGTCACTTAGTACCCACATCAGAAACAATTTTTGGTGGTTTTTGAGTGGTAATCTTTTTTGCCGAGTCTTGTCATTTTTGCAAAGTCATGCTCATAACTATGACTTTTACCACTATCCTTTAGTGTTTCCTTCACTTAGTACCCAAGTCCCAACTCATTTCAGTACTTTCTGAGCTTAGTCATTGTCATTTTTGCTGATCCATGCTCATGACTATGACTTCTGCCATCATCTTTTAATGTTCACTTCATTTGGTACCAACGTCTGAACCCATTTCAGTGGTTTTTGAGTGTCAACTTTTTGCTGAGCCATTGTAATTTTTGCTGAGTCATGCTCATGACTATGACTTCTTCTATCATCCTTTAGTGTTTCCTTGACTTGGTACCCACGCCTGAACCCATTTCAGTGGTTCCTGAGCATTATTTTTTTGCTGAGTCATTGTCGTTTTTGCTGAGCCATGCTCATCACTATGACTTTTGCCATCATCTTTTAGTGTTTCTTTCACTTGGTACCCACGTCTGAACCCATTTCAGTGGTTTTTGAGCATTAATGTTTTCTTGCTGAGTCATTGTAATTGTTGCTGAGTCATGCTCATGAGTATGACTTCTACCATTATTCTTTAGTGTTCCCTTCACTTAGTACCGACGTGCAAACCCATTTCAGTGGTTTCTGAGTGTTAATGTTCTTTCGCTGGGTCATTGTCATTTTGGTGGCTGTTTCATGACCTCCATGACACACATATGACATCCATGTCATGACCTATAATTTGTTCGTCATGCTCTGTTGTCATACTATTCCAATTTTGGTACCTACCAAGTTAACAAAACGGCCATGATAGCATCAAGACGTAGGCAGCTGTTTCATGACATACATGACACACATGTCATGATATTCATGTAATGGCCTATCATTTATGTTCGTCATACACTCTTGTCACACTATGTAATTTTTTGGTATATACCGAGTTAACGAAACGAGCATGAGAGCACCAAGTCGTAGACGGCTAGATAGATAGATACTGTCAAAGTGCCAAATGTTTGCCAAGAAATGCTTCGCACTTAAAAGACCGATAATGGCGTTAAGACGAGGGTCCAGGGGTCAGTATAGACCTTTGCATCGGGCGAGGAGGCAAGGGCACGCATCGAGTCCAATGAAAAGTTGAGGCCAGATCAACGCCACCTTGCCACAGGCACGAAAAAATTTAACGACGCTTAAGCTTCGCCTTTAAGAGTGAAACGCGATAGCATTCAAAGATCCCTGACTGCTTCTCACGCTGCCTGGCAACTGCAGCTTGTGTAACCGTAATGTTTACCGGGAAACGCTGGCGGCGAACGCTCTGCGTGAAGTCGAGCTTTCTGGTAGAAACGCGGCCCCTTGCGTTGGCCGATCCCGGAGGTGTGTACAGACGCGCCAAAAAATTGCATAATTTTTCAGATTTTTGGTATTTTTTCGCACATTTAATAATTCAGTCTGAAAAGATTTACCATAAAAGGCATGCGCTGTCGGTGTTTTGTTCATGACATTTGTTTGTGGGCTGTCATTTTCCAAATTCTTAGGAATAACTGTCATGAATGTAAGACAAGGCATGAGCAACTTTAGTGATAGAATGGTGTGGCAATATAACCCGATTATATTCGATCCATGAGCGCCTCCGTCTTGCATTGTTAAACAATTGCCAAGTTTCTTGGGAAGTCAAGTCACGTAACATGGCCATGAAACATTCAACGCATTTATACAACTGTTTCCTATGCTTGCAAATGGACTGCAGTAAGACACATTTTGTAGTTAAATATATAAAACAACAGCGTTAACAGCCCCAGATGGCGGAACCTAAACGCTTCCGTAAAATAGTCTCATATAGCAAGGCGTGGCATATACATATACCTAAATACAGAGTGTGTCACTTAACTTGGGCCAAACTTCAAAAGCATGCAAATGCTACGTAGTTGCACAGAACCAAGGTAATGCTGTTTGCCGTTGCTTGAAGATACAATATTTTTTGCATTCCGCCTGATTACATAATTAGTCTAAATTAATCAACTTCTAAATTATCATATTTAGAGGAAAATTGACAATGAGAAAATTGTAGAGCAACATGAAAAACACCCAATGCAGCTTTCGGTTGTTCGATACGTGGTACATAAAAGTTTTTCCGGCCATGATAGATGCCGCGAATACATGCAAAGTGCCTCGAGCGGCTAGTCGCGCTGCAATTTGCGTGTATCGGTGGGTTTCTTTCCCGCTTGGAAAAACACTTTTATGTAGCACGTATTTACCAAGAGAAAGCTGTATCGGGAGTTTTTCATGTTGCTCTACAATTTTCTCATTGATACTTTTCATCTTAACATAGTAATTTAGATGTTGATTAATTAAGCCTGACTATCTAATAAGGCGTTATGCAAAAAAAAAAGATCTGAGTATCTTCAAGCGATGGCAAACAACATAACCTTGGTTCTGTCCCGCTAGGTACCATTTGCATGTTTTTTAAGTTTGGCCAAAGTTAAGTGAAAACCCTGCATATACGCTGTATATACGGCAGTTTTCGCTCATGGGACGCCAACGCCGGCGCGGACATCGGAATTTCTGCGACACGGCAGCCCTTAACGCTTTCGCGTTAAAGCGTTAGCCAATAGTCAGAAATATAACAAGTGCTTCCTTCGCATTCTGTGCTACTAAGGATGACTAACTTTGCCGTACAATTATGGTTCGACGTCCTTCAATCTGTCACTTGTTTTGGAAGGAAGCCCAAACGCATTTTCAAATTTTATGGCACATCATGAAAATATGCAGCCAATGTTAAGATTTTACCAAGAAACCACAAGCTTTTATTGCCTAGTTTTCCAAGACTTTACAATTACGAACCAAAAATAAATGTGCTGTCAGCACATTTTTCCTGTCGCGGCCCTCTTTCTGGATATCAGGATAGGCAAACTCTGGCTTCACCTGTGCTGGTAAGAGAGCGGGGGCTGATCCTGCAACAATTTCTTTAAAACCTCCATGATGGAATTCGGTGCCGTTTCGCGTCGTGGAACGATTTGGAGTTGTTTTAGCTCGCTGTTCGTGAAATTTAAGTGATGCCAGTTCATTCGAGGTTAAGGAACCACTGTGTAGCGTTTACAACATGGGAAGCATATAATTGCACACTCAGGGTATTCTGAGGGACAATGCATGCGCAAACTAAAAGGCGATATATTACCACCAAGTAGCGCCTCATAAGGGGCGTAGAGATTTCCACTCAGACAATCCTAAATGTTCAATAATATGTTTGCCTTGCTGCTAATTTAATGCAATTACTCGGTAATTCGAAGCAATCGCTACTTTGTGGTAGTGGCTGGTTATGATTATGACGCTCTTCAATACATCACTGGTGTTAGAGAGCAAATAAATCCAGAAGGCTGTGCACTGAGTGAAAGCTGCGTTGAGAAGGAGTCCTGGCTAGGAAAATGTGAACGTGGTAAGGACGATATGATGCCCAGCAGACTGCACATTTCAGCAAAAGAATGAACCAAGGAACAAAATCGTAGTTTGTTCTGACTCATTGGCACATGTGTGCCGTGCTATTCCTTTCTCCAAGGTTATGGTAAAGCGTCATCGGGACGAGAAGAGGGTGCAGACAAGGAAGGTCGTAGCTATGGAACGGGTCCTGCTGCCTGGAAATTCGGGGGCCCCCGTTGCGTGCTGCATGCTCTCTGACTTGCCTTTTTTTTTGTCTGAAAATGATTGTGACGACTATACAATAGTGACACGTTGTGGTGATCGCACGTGACCAAGAGCTCAAAGAGATCTTGTATGCTCCGAAATATCGTTGCAGCCGCTTTTCACTGAATCCCACGTCGGTGAACTGGCGTTCAAACCCAAATACCGTCACAGGGCCGGTATTATACACATAGCGTATCAAAGATCGTAGTGACGTGTGTTGGTTGTGCGCTTCTTCTTGATGCGCCAGCAGTGAAGTTGCCGAGCTTATTCCGCGCCGGAGGTCGGCCAGAATGTTCGAGTTAAGTCCCGATACATGCCGACACCTCTCGCGCCGAGTGGTAGCCTTGTCACAGTTCTTAGCCGGTGAAAAACAATTATTGCCAAAAAAAAAAGAGGTGTAGGAGTGATGCTCTGCGCATTTTCTCATTACCGCTATTCACGGTACACAATGGCGTGCTCTGTTTCATCTCGCGTACGTTACAGATTCGTCGCCTTGGACACTTCTTTGAATTTCGCACCACGATGAAGAGGCCATCTGATGCAGAGGCGGGCCGACCTCCCGTTGCCACCCCCGACGAAAACCCCTTCGCTGACAAGCATGTTCGAATAGGTGAGTTCACGATCATCACTCCTCTCACAAGTCATTCTTAGTTCCACGTTTACCAGTGCACTAGACGGAGCGCTCACCGGTGAAAACTCCGCGTGCGGTGTACACGAAAATATTCGGCCATCGTCTTACGGTCGTAGCGCCCATTGGTCCTTTGCGCTTGCCCGTATGCAGTGAGCCGGATAAGAGTGAGAGATATACCTGAGTACTGGTTGAGCAATGGTTAGAGCAAGTTCGCTGTTCAAGGGGCACTGCCGAGAAAAATATATTCCATTTGCATTGTTATATTGCCCCTGTAGAATTTTCCAAAACATCCACTGTCACCTTGTCAGGAGGATCGATAACTAATAAAAAAAGCAAGAAGAAAAGACAGGTGGCGATGCCGCATTGAAGTACCACTACTATGTCACCATGATGTCACAGATTTTCATGGCGTCGGCGCAGGCCTACCGGATTTCTCTTCCGTAAACATGGACAAGGTTGTATTCTGAATGAGCATAGCAAGTATCGACAACTTTGACGTCGCCACGACGCACAATTACAAAAATGCGGTTCGAAATTCTTGAAGTCACTGCGGCTAACAGAGATGCGGTTTCGGTGCAACGTAAGAAAACATTGATGTGGTTCAGCTTTGGTTAACCCTGGTAGATAGCGAAAGTTTCGCTGTCCTGGCTAGGGCCATTGTCGAGCTGTGGCCGAGGTGTGGTTTCGCAATGATATACAGACATGTTTGCAGTGAATGCAGTGTTTATTCATCATTTGTTTAATGCCTATGAAGACACTGCGGTGATCAGTAAAGTAGTGAGACTTGGTTGCAACTCGCAGCTGGGCCCAACTCTACTCGGGCAACGGCGGCAGTCTCCTTTCTGGGCTCCGTAAAGGCCTAAATATAGTCCGATGTAGTGTGAACGCGCGCACACGTTATGTCATGTTCGCGAGAACAACAGCGGCTATGGTTCGACCAATGGTTCGACGTACTGGCGCCGCCAACGTAACCGGGCGCGTGGCCAATGCGCTCCGACGCGCCCGGCGTCTGATGACGCTCGCCCGCGTGCTGATAACATCGGACTATAAACGCGCCTTAATGCTCTCTTGTGGTTTGACCTCTAGCGCTCAAGGTGAAAACTGTTGAGCCGCCGACGGCTGCCCGAAGTAGCGTAATGAAACTTTCGCTTCAAAATGTTTTGCCTTTATGTTCTATTTCAGTAACCTAAATCCACCCACAAAGTTAACACCGAGTTTCGAGAGAATATCTTCTCTGACTAAAATGATTTAGTCTTTGTATTGATTGTGTGTTTAAACTTCCGAGGCTGTGATAACGTGATAACGTACTTGGCCACAACATTATTTGCTCTCGGAAAACGGCAAATCAATGCAGTCACCGATGCTTGTGTGGATGCATGTCACGCTCCAAGCCGGTATGATGATCACAGGTATGTGGAAAATCTGTGCCAGTTACCTTTTGAGATAAAGCGGTAATTTTTACTGATAAAGCTTCAAAGACGTTGCGGATATCAAAACTTGCGTGGTAATTTTCTAGACAATACCTACTTTAAAGGAATACGTAATTGTTTCATAATGGACATTAGGGAGGGGGGGGGGCGACATGGTCATGGCAGAGGTGTAGCGAAACACTGCTCAATGATAACCCTTCGGTATAAAGACTGTTCCCATAACACCATAACACGAATAGATAGTGAAAATGTGGTGTGAAAATCATTGATGCTTCGTGTAACGGTTTTCCTCAGTGCCCTTGTATTTCTTACATTGCGGAAATATATTATTAATAACTAGAACGGTAGTGTGCGAGATATTTCGCTGTGAATTTCGACTTCAATATTCTCAAAATTTTGGCAAGCCACCTAATTTGTAACCAAGTGGCGTTATACTTTCAGTACTGCCTATAGCTTAAATTATGCAAGGCCAACAGGACTTCAAAAGACAATTATTTGGGTCTACATAGCGAAATTTCAGACTTATGATTGTAGTGACGATTGTAACACAAATTTTAATGTCCACCAATGGATATATGAAGCTTAGTCATTAAACATTATCTTAATGTCTCAAATTCTTGATACTGTCGGGCAGTTCACCATCCCCAAAGCCCGTGGTATTTCTTACTCCTGCGTTCCATCTTATTTACCCACTACACAGTACAGCCACTCTGATTCGCAACAGTCGACGTCAACAGCAGAAGTGATATTTGGGCGAATGGTGTTTTATTTCGATACACAGACTCGAATGTCCAGCACCTGCCCCATAGCGTCTTCCGCCTTAATTAGTATCTTTATTTGTGCCGAGTTAATGACGAGGACGACTAGCCGGCAGCTAACATGACGAAATCATAGAATTAACTAAGATATAAACAATCGCTTCTGCTAAACACAAAATAAAAACACAATTTGCAACACTAGCTTACTAGCTTCTTTCCTTCACTGCGCAGGTTTCACCCGGAAGGTGTACGCGATTCTATCGGTGCAGCTGCTGCTAACAACGGCCGTGATCGCTGCTTTTGTATTTGTGTGAGTAATACAACCGCTACTACGCTTCTTTTTTTTTTGAAGCGAAGCTTTCTGTGTCTCACTGATTTGACCAAGAGCGCCGAAAACGCACTGCAGAAGAGCCAACTTACACAATGAAACTATCTGCGCACACAATCGTACAACACTACCGTCTAGATTCGCAGTTGTACCGATAAGAACAATGGGAACTGCAACGACATGCTACCCAGACGAACTGTATATATCTGCATAGCATTACGCGCGTCACGCAATGCATTCCCGGCCGTCGCCATGGGTAGGCCGTGGGTGCAGCGTACTTCGGAAGAAGAGGCTGCCGTACGCGAACGTAAGCGCGAACGCAATCGTGCCCGTAAGGCCGATCCTGTGTATCAGCAACGGCATGCATTCCGTGAAAATGTGAGTGTGTGCGTGTAATCAACGGCTACATGATCTAAAATAAAGGCTATGAAACTTAACGAAATGTGTCTTCATTCAACTTCAACGTTCAAAAAATACATTCATAACCAAGCAATCTAATCACATATGCATCGCATCGGGTCGTTCAGCATTTCTTGGGTTCGTTGCATGGTCGTTGGATTAGGACTTTGGCTTTCATTTAGTTTGCATGGGCGAAAACTTCGCGTTCAACCATCTTTTCTTAAGAAAGGGGCTTTGATTTTGATTTTGTGTGTGTGTGTGTGTGTGTGTGTGTGTGTGTGTGTGTGCGTGTGCGTGTGCGTGTGCAAGAGTGTTTGCAAATTAAAAAAAAACGAATATAATGAAGCCTAACAAAAAGAAAAGCTTCGAATTTTGCATAAAACACCAGCGATTGTGCATACGTAAAAAAGATGCTCAGAGAAAAAAGAAAAGCATCAACCTATTCGATAATACAAACGTTATCTTTATCCTTTGTGTGGTGACTGGACAGCCTATATGTAAAGTTTATGCCAATGAGTGTTCAGAACTTCAGAGATCCCATGAAAGCGACAATAGCTAGACAGGGAGCCGCTGGCAACAAGACTATTTTAAACATGGCACTTAAGGATACGGTACTGTAAGGCGTAAACTGGCTGTCAAAAACATCCCAAAAATAACTATGTATACTGCAGTGCCATAATACAATTTATAGGGGTGCTATCCTGGTGACCTTCAGGAAGGATACAGCGCAAGGAAGATAAGGCAGCACAAGGAGCGATGAAACGGAAAAAATGATGGGCGCCACGCTGCGAGACCGAAAGGCTGTGATACATTTAGAAAGCAGACGCAGGCTGCTTATATTTTAGTTAAGATTAGCGGCATGCTTTATCTCACCAGCTCATATTTAAATACATGGGGACGAAGAAACCATTCAGCTCGGCATCCGGTGGGTCGAAATTGTTTAAAAAAAAGAAACATAGTTTTTCTAATCTATAGAGATTGATTCAGATTAAAGTTTAGTGCTTCATTAGTGGTACGTACATGTATGCTGTACAAGTTAGACAGAAAGAGTTCCCACCGTTAGGAACTGCAGCGGGATCTCTTGTTCTTAGTTACATAATATATAAATAAAAAAGTCGGCAGATCCCACGCCCTGTGGGAATCGATGTTATGCGAAGCAGTGTGCGGGAGCCTACCAAGTTAATGAAACGACCATGAGAACAGCAAGACGTAGGCGGCTCTTTCATGACCTACATTACACACATCTCATGACATTCATGTCATGAGTTCCTCCGGAGTCCCTTTAGCTGCACTTAAGAGACCTTAAGGCGAAAACCTTAGTCGTGCTCATGACTATGACTTCGACCATCAACGTTTAGTCTTTTCCGTCACTTCGTACTACATCCGAACTCATTACATTGATTTTTGAGTGTTAATCTTTTTTCGCTGAGTCATTCTCATTTTTGCTGAGTCATGGTCATGACCATGACTCCTAGCACAATCATTTAGTGTTTCCTTCACTTAGTGCCCACGTACTAACCCATTTCAGTTGTTTTTGAGTGTTAATCTTTTTTTGCCGAGTCATTGTCATTTTTGCTGAGTCATGCTTATGACTTCTACCACCATCCTTTAGTGTTTCCTTCACTTAGTGGCCACGTCCGAACCCATTCCAGTGGTTTTTCAGTGTTACCCATTTTCTCTGAGCCTCTGTCATTTTTGCTGAGTCATGCTTATAACTATGACTTCTACCATCATCCTTTAGTGTTTCCTTCACTTAGTGCCCCCATCTGAACCCATTCCTGGTGTTTTTGGGCTTTAATCGCTTGTCGTCGAGTAAATATAATTTTTGCTGAGTCATGCTCATGACTATGACTTCTACCATCATCCTTTAGTGTTTCCTTCACTTAGTACCCATGTTCGAACCCATTCTAGTTACATACCAACTTAATGAAACAAGAGAGCACCAAGACGTAGGTGGCTGTTTCATGACCTACATGACACACACGCCATGATAATCATGTCATGACTTATCATTTAAATTCGTTATGCACGCTTGTCATTCTATGCCAATTTTGGTACCTACCAAGTTAACGAAACCACCATGAGAACACATAGATAGATCGTTAGATAGATAGATAAATAGATAGGTAGATAGATGGATAGATACTGTCAAAGTAGCCAATGTTCGCCACGAAATGCTTCACATGTAAAAGTGGTTGTTGCACCTGTGCGTTAGACCTGTTTTCATCATGTTGAGTTGGCTGTCTTGCTAAAGCATATACTTCTAAGCAATGACACACAATGACGATTGCAATGCGTGTAAAGAACGGTGTGGATCAGAGAGCAAACGGGGATAGCCAAAAATATATAGTTGACAATATGACGGAAAAAAACGGAGCTCAGCAGGCCATGTAACGCGCCGGGTAGGTAATCGGTGGACAATGAGAGCTACAACATGGGTTCCAAGGGAACGGAAGCGCAGTCGAGGACGGCAGAAAATTAGGTGGGGGGTCGATGCAATTATGAAATTTTCTGCCCCAAGTTGGAATCAGCTAGCACATAACAGTGGTAAGTAGAGGTCACTGGGACACCGCCTCCTCTGTTTTAAATGCGAAGCATTTCCTAGCGATCATTGGCCACTTTGACAGTATCTATCTATCTATCTATCTATCTATCTATCTATCTATCTATCTAGCAGCCTACGTCTTGGTGCTCTCATGGTCTTTTCGTTAACTTGGCAGGTAACAAAATTGGCACAGTATGACAAGAGTGTATGACGAACATAAATGATATGACATGAATATTATGACGTGTGTATCATGTAGGTCATGAAACAGCCACCGACGTATTGGTGCTCTCTTGTTTCCTTAACTTGGTATATAACTAGAATGCGTTCAGACATGGGTATTAATTGAAGGAAACAAGAAAGAATGATGGTAGAAGTCATAGTTATCAGCATGACTGAGCAAAAATGACAAGTACTCAGCGAAAAATGATTAACACTCAAAAACATGTGGAATGGGTACACACATGGGCACTGAGTCAAGGAAACACTAAAAGACGATGATAGATGTCATAGTCATGACTCATAAGCATGACTTAGCAAAAATGACAATGACTCAGCGAAAAAAGATTAACGCTCAAAAACCACTGAAATGGGTTCGGACATAAATGACAGGTCATGACATGGATGTCATGGTATGCGTGTCATGTAGGTCATGAAACAGGCGCCTACGACTCGGTGCTCCCATGGGCGTTTCGTTAACTCGGTAGGCTACCCGCACACTGCTTCGCATAACATCGATTCCCACGCAGCGTGGGATCTCCCGGCTTTTAAAGACGATAGTCTTTCTTGGGGAACTTAAAGGCTGAAAATTTGGTCTGTCTGTCTGTCTGTTTGTCTGTCTGTCACCCGATTCAGCCACCCGGCCAAAGTTGGACCACTTGCTTACCGCCCACACTACTTAAACTGGTACGGCTGTTCATACTTGTGAACGTTATCGATCACAAAGTAAATATTACGCATATCTGAGGCGCAACATCACTAGGTAAGTATTAGGAGGTGTGTTCCTTTAATAGAAAATACATAGATACCTAACTCTAAAGACCCTAGTTTCTTAAGCTGCGCTGAAAATGCCATGCTATGCGCACCGACGAACGACGTTCCCCGACTGCGCGCCGACGAGCGCCTTCTGCCATGAAGGAAGGAAACCCTCTGCACAAGCTCATGTTTCCCGATGTATTGCCAGATGGCGTCCATGTCTCACGCAGCGCCTCCTCAATTTTATCAATGTCAGCCAGATGCGGCCGATTCAACATAAAGGAAGCGCTGTCTGAGGCAGGGCAAAACATAAATGGCTGCTTGATGAAATAATGCGGTAAAATGAAATCTGTTCAAACAAACCTTCAAGCCAGGACGGAAATGGTACGAGAACAGCATCACGGATGGCCGCGGATCAGACCAGCACTCATGTAGTACGGCCGGCAGAAGACTATCGTCTTTCGACGACATTTGCAGCGAAGCACGCAGATACGCGGCAAATTTTTTTTTCAATACCAGTACAATCGCTCGCTCCGCAATGGGAGTGGTTGGTCCGCCTTAGTTCGGTGACTTGCCGCGATGTTACGCTACCCAGAGGGTACGATTAAAGTCTCTATATAAGAAAAGTACCGCCATCTACTCTTTCCTCCGTCGTCTCCTCTCCTAAAGCGCGTGCTTTTTTCATTATTTTTTGCTTGAGAAAGCAAGTCGACGGTGGCGGCCCTAGAAAGTCCACGTTGAAACTTTCAGGCCGGGCGTGTGCCACCACCGCCGCCGGCAACTGCGGCTGCGCAGAGGACTACCAACATGGCTCCGAAGCGGAAAAAAATATAAAGAAGTCAAAGCGCGCGCTATCATCGACCAATCGGCTATACAGGGGAGAGCGAAGCGGCGTTGATCAAAGGATGGCAGTACTTTTCTTACATAGGGACTTTAGGTACGATTGCTCGAGCTATGCATGCGTCTGAGCGCGCGCCGCTGGCTTTCCAGAGAAGAAGCGGTAGACGCTTCACGCGTCTCAGGATTACTTCCTCCGACTTCCATCGTGAGCCGCCGCACAGAGGCTAGTGTCCCCCACGACCGCAGAGCAGGCGCAGTCGACGGGGCAGAGTAGGAAAGGGCATTCGGAGAGCGTGGTGAAACGTTGGATCGACCGCATTTAACTGGCATTAAAAAAATAAAAAAAAAAATAGCGGAGGTGCTAGCTTGGAAATACCTTCGTCCTGCGGTGGACATAAAATTGGCCAATGATGATGATGATGATGAAATGAATTCTCGCGTGCAGAAAATGAAACGGCTTAAGTGGGGACTATTTTGGTTGTGGCTATACCTAGATGTTTAAGCCCATTTCGAATTTCCCGTGTGTTGATCTGGACACATACGCTCGGGGCAAATGAAAGAGAGTCTGCAGGGGTCTGGTAGCAACGTTATCAAGCAGTAACTTGTTTGTCATTCGCAGACCGGAACTCAACAAGTTTTCCAAGGTGAATGGGAAAGCGTTGACCGTTTTCGCGTAAGTAGAATTTTTTTTTAATGTAAACTGTCACCGCCACGAAGAAATAAACCCTTATGCCCCAGCATCCACGCACCGCCGCGACTTTTAGAAGTTAGCGCCAACCACACACACCGTAAACTTCACAATGCGGCTTCCGAGATTATGCCGGCGCTCTTTTGTTCCGGGCAGTGAATTTCTATTACAGATTAGCCTATATAACATGAAACTAGAGGGTATGCGTATTCAAAGAACGAAGCCATCATTCGGCGATGATGATAATGATTGGCATCCTCCTTGAAGCGGAGCAGAGACGAATATTCACCTAGCCTGCATTTATCGCCATTTAGCCTTTTGCCTATCTGATCTCAGTCTTTAGTATCAAAAAATGACCAACCCTTCCCTTACCGAAAAATGGGGGTAAGCTAAGCTTGTCGTGTGTTTCTTCGCCGATCCTCCAAACGAATTACACTGACGAGTACCACGTTGTGCTCGAACCACGACCGGTCACACGCACTGCAGCTGGCTCCGGAGTTCCGGTTGAGAAACTCTCGTTGAAACCTGGCCGTCGCACCGGGGAAGTTGGCGCTTGCGTTGACGAGGCGAGCACTACCGTTCTCGGGCTCCTGGAGGGCAAAACAACGCTGACGTTTGGGCTCAACATCGAGCTTCCGCAACTCGGGATTCGCGGCTCTTCGCTGATGTTTCGCCTGGGCTTCGGAAGCCCTAACGCTTGAATCGGCACGTCGATGACGAGCGCTTTCCCGAGCAGGGTCGCGGTGCCATTGCTCAAACGCAGCCTGCTCCTCGGCGGAACGCACCACTCGAGGCCTTACCAACCGGGCGTCGAGACTGACCTGAGGCGAGGGAAGCATGGCGGAGCGCGCGCCAACCCCCTTTCCCTCCCCGCGACACGCCAAACGACCCTAATCGGCCACGCACGTCACGTGGTCTGGCGCCGGCGCAGCTGGAACAGCTGCTCTACTCTGGGAGCAGCCAGTTTTTTTTGTTTTTTTGTTTTTGCCCGACCACGACAACACCACCGACACTTGTAAGCCAATGCAATCGTCACTTGAAAAACATCACTGTACTCTCCGTCACCTACACTTGCAATGACTCCGGTTTTATCAATCTCTTCCCTGCATTTTTTCCTACAATACGCTAATCGTCTCTTTCTTATCTACACTGATGACCAATTAATCCTTCCATTTTCTTTTATTCCCAACGCTTGTGAAAGGTGGACACTCCCTATGGATCTCGTTCAGTGAATATCTTGGCATTCTATTAGCACGTGCCGAGTCGTTCGCAGTCTCGTTTTTTTTTTTTAGCAGCACACACTTCCTTCATCCTGTGGTGCCTTTCTGATCCTGTATGTTTTTTTTATCTTCAGGCAAGTAGCTCGGGCCTAAAATAGCAAGGCACTGCCCATTGTGTTGTCAAACCCATTTTACCTTCAAATTTCATTCTTGCCGTTTTTGTAAATCTCCGTGGTCTTTATTGTGTCAATCTTTTTCATCCAATTTACAGTCCTTGTTTCTCTCACTTTCTTTTTTACGACTCCTGGTCATTTTATTTACTTCCAATTACCCTGTACTTCGTTGCCACTTTTCTTTGCCTTTTCCTGCATTCCGTGTCGACGCTTTTGAGGTACATATACTTGTGCACTTTATCCGAACATTTCTTTTCATCCATGTTCCTTAGTACTCCTTCTTTCTGGGGTTGCCTCTGAAACTAATCTTGCTCTGCGTTTCTCTCACTTCAAATGAAGCCAAACGCATATCACCTTGCACGGCATCATTTGTGGTTTTACGGTATGCCCGCAAAGCCAGTTGACTCATCGACCTCTGAATTATCGTCAACCCCGACAAGATTTCTGATTTAAAGCACATAATAGCATTCACGCTATCACCATTACGCTTCTCCAAATTTCTTGCAACACTTTGACTTTATTTTAGCCCCCAATATCTCTATGTTTCATTATAGCTCCATTCCCCTTCCCTTTCAATTTTAGATTATCTTGGTGGACAGTTGAGCAGATCTTTCCTTCACTTATGTATATACCCAACTATTTATATTGCTTGACGACGAGTATCACTTCCTCTTAATTGAATTGAAACCACTTCATCACTCGTTTCTTCAATAAAGATCATAATGCCCGATTTCTCTGTGCTAAACTTAGAGGCCAACCGCGACAAAATTTTAGAACGCGTAAAAAGCACAGTTCCAGACAATTCAGACACAAAGTAGCCTCGGTGGAAAAGCTTACGCTTGAAACGCCAGCGGGTGCGCGTCAAAAAATACATGGAAAAATTGATGTTTCTCATACCGAAACAGACAACAAACTCCGCCATTACTACTGACCGGAAGTGACGTACGACTTAGAGTGTTCAGAACCAGCGAACAGGGCCCGCACGTCTGTTCAAAAGTTTGTGAAATGCTAGCTGCTTCGTGTGCTCTGACCACGCCGTTTCGCGTCCGTTACTTTCTTCTTTAACGAAGAATTCTTCTCCGAGTCAAGTCGGCTTTCTGCATCTGGTTGTCTACGTTGAACGAGCATAACCTCGATGCGTTCCGTCTCCGCTAGGAGATGAAGAGCGCACTGGGGTGACCAAGCTAAAAGTGCGTCCGGCTTGACGCGAAGCAGAGGCCCTCGCGTACTAGCATGGCTGATCAACAGCAGCACAATGGGTGCACACTTCGGTTTCACGGGAGTGAGCGTGCCGAGTTTGCGCCTTCGACAAACAAAGCGCTCGCGCGCCTGCAGGCCACGTTTAAGCGATCTTAGAGTTAACAGCATGATGGATCCGACTTCGCAGGTCGCTGCCTCGCACGCTGGAAACGGCGAACTATATACGTGCCTGAAACCTTAGCTACCTTAGACTCATTACACCGAGCAGGCAGATACCTCCATCGGTAGCGAAAAATGAGAAGTGGCCGACGCTCGGCGCAAAGTGGGCGCATAGAGTCCCAGATGGACTGCAGCCGTGGTAAAGTTCCGCACGGCCGTTTGCCCTGGCGGCATTTTCTGCCGCCGCATCTGCACGACAGCCGCCGCGTCGCGTTATCCTTTACGACTAAACGCAGCATGTGGATCGTGCCGACGGCGTTTCTGGCGCGTTGTCAGAAACGCTTTGGTTTGTCCACTTCGACGCGTCCGATATATCTTGAAGATGATGCACCACCGGAAAAGATCGCACGAGGATATCGCCCCTGAATACAACTTTTCTTTTCGTGCGCCATCGCCGCTGATAGTATTTATAGGCATCCCGAGAAAGCGTTTGACAAGCATATTTTGCAAGAGTAAGGGACTATACTCACAAAATATAGCCTAGCCATCTTCGTCAATTGCAGTTTACATGCTTTGTGCACGTTAGCTGGTATACCTTAATAATTTTCAGCAATTTTATTGCGATAGCAATTATATGCACACTTCAACCGGATTTCTGCCGCCGGCTTCGTCGTCGCCGTGAGGTTCCGTATAGATAAAATCGTCGCCGCTCGCCGTATGCCCGAGCGGAAGCGTGCGGGGGATGCCCGCTATCACGGAGAGCGGACGCACGGCAGGAAGCAAACGCGACCGTGGCGCGAAAGGCCGTGGGGGTATGGGAGGGAGGGAGGGAGGCGGGGCGACGCTGCGCTCCGGCATCAAAGGCCTATCTTGCACCAAAGGCCAAACTTGCAACCGGGCGCAAGGGGAACTTGCCACTCAATCTCCCACGTGAAAACAAGAAAGCGGGAAGTCAGCGCGGGAGGGACCGAGGGGGCGGGGGGCGCAGCCCTGCCAACAACCGCGTTCATACTTTGCCCAGCTGTGTCGCTCGCCCGCACCGTCTCTTATCTCCACACGGCTCTGACCTTTGTGTGCGCTGTGCATTCGCCGCTCAGTTTCCGTTGAAGCGATAGACCGCACGTAGCTTCGCCCGCTGCGGCGGATGCGCTTGCTGGCAGCTGTTTTGACGGTCGTCTGCTGTCATTCAGTGTGATCTATTCATGTTTGCTGGTGCGCACTTACGCCACGCTTGTTAATTCGGTTAGTAATAGTCGGGCCACATTTCCCAACGCACGCTACACATGCAATGCTGCCCGGATCGGCAGTGCAGCGCTACAGGTGTGTCCGTTCGCACGCGCTGCCCACGGGAAGTGCTTCTCATCAACACCACCGTTTCACACGCGCCTTCTCGTGGTCATCGAGTCTCTCTTCATGTCGGTCTGCTTACGCCGCAGCACACCTGCTTACTTAATAAGCTCATGTTTACTACAATTCATATTGCTAGCTACCAAAGCCGCTCACCATACTTCGTATGACATTGCTGTGTTGCTATCGCATTCATGAAACTGTGACATTTTTTTGTAAAAAGATTCAGTCCCTAAATGCAAAAAACACTTTGAACATTCACAAGAATTTAACTCGCTCTTTAAAATGCGACGGACTTAATTAAAATCGGTCCAGGGGTTATTCAGGAAAACATTTCTGCGGTTTAGGCGTACTTAAGTAGGTAGCATCGGAGTTGGGCCCGAGCGTATTTATTTCTTTATTAATACTGCGGTCTTGAACACAAGGACCATTGCAGGTGGGTATACATATTTGTACAGTATCAAATTGAGACAGAAATGAAGTAAATCAAGGCAAAGGCTTCAACAACACATATACATAGCAGAAAATTGTTCGCCAATGTCATCACGTGCAAGACCGCAACATAATATTAATTAGAATGCAGGATTTACAAGCACCGAGTATTGCTCAACACGCACACAGAAAATAAGTTCACTAATATTGAATACACGCCTTAAACAATAACAATGAATTCGGTGTTACTACGCTGTCAGCAAGGTTGTTCCAGTTGGTTATGGCTCCAGCAAAATATGAATATTTGTAACCGTTAGTTCTTGCTAATAATGCTTTTACTGAGAGAGAGTGTTGCATGCGTGTAGCGTAACCACTGGAATAACTAATTATTTGCGAAGTGTAAACGTTGTAGTGCCAATTTACCATCTGGAAAAAATAATTTCAAGCGACAAATATGATTCCTATTAGCACCAGACAGCAAACCGTTTTTCCTTAGAAGGTCCGTGATAGATGTACATCCATAGCAAATATAGATAAATCTCTTTGCATTTTTTGTAACCCTTTCCCATTTGTAGATGCTTGTTTTAACATATTCCAAGACTGGTCATACAGTAGCTTTATAAGCAAGTAAGCGAGTTTCAGAGGTAGCATACCGTAATGCCCGCCTTAAAAAGAGCAGTTTACGCAGAGCATTAGCGGATACTATAAATATGTTTACTCCGAGAAAGGTAATTAGCAATCCAGAGGCTTGTAGCATGTGACTTCGGAAAGTGCGTAATCAGTAATACCATATAGTGGTAACGGAGAGGGTTGATTTTAAGTGTTATTCTCATATAAACTGTTTTATCAAGATTTATTACCATTAGCCACATGTCGCACCAACATTTTACCTTTTGAAGGTCGTTATTTAGCCTAATTTGATCCTCAGTGGAATTTATTTTCTCAAAAGGGACACAGTCGTCAACGTATAACTTAGCACAGACAGAAAGATCACGGACAATATCATCTATAAAAATGAGGAATAAAAGCGCTCCAAGAACAGATCCCTGGGGGACTCAGGACTCGACCGCGATGGTGTGGGAATGGGCATTAATTAAGGAAACACTGATGCCGGTTAGACAAGTAAGCCTCGATCCAGGCTATTAGCTCGTCATTTGTTATTACGAAACGTAATTTATAATAACTTTTCTGTGCGAAACCGTGTCGAAAGCTTTGCGAAAGCCCAAAAATATTGCATCACTTTGTTTGCCCTCATTAATTGCTTCTGAAAAATCGTGAATAGTCTCTACCAACTGAGTACATATCGAGTCTTCCCTTCCGAAGCCATGTTGGACTTTTGATATTACGTTATGTTCTTCTAGAAAGTCAGTTAAATGTTTATGGAGAATATGCTCAACTAGCTTGCACGCAGTAGAAATAAGTGAGATTGCCCGATAATTTTGTATACATTTTTTGTCACCGCTTTTATGAAGAGGTTTAATTCTTGTGACTCTCCAATCATCTGGTAAAGTGCCCTCCTCAAGCGACCTTCTGAATATCCCATAAATATTGGGAGCACCATTCAGCATACTGCTTTAGAAAGGCATTTGGAATCTCATCTGGACCGAGTGATTTCTTCGCATAAAGTTTTAACAATAGATTAAGCACCCATTTCCACATATGTAACATCACAGATAGGAGGTAAAGACAAACTAAATGGTGGTATATGACCATTGTCACCAGTGAAAGCAGTTTTGAAAAGGGTATTAAAGGCAACGCTTGCTGTATTACCATCCCGTACACAAGTGTCATCAATCAAAAATATGTCAGTTGAGCTAGAAGTTGTAGTAATGACCCTACAAAATTTCTCAAGCGAAGTTTTAATAAATAATAGGAGTTGAGTACTAAAATAGCTTTGTTTATCAAATGCGATCTGATTTTTCAGTTTTTGTGACACCTCTTCGATAAGTTGGGCTGTGTAAGCGATTGCTGATTTTGCCCGTTTCTTGAGGCATTTTAACCTACGCTGTAAATGCAATGTTTCTCTGCGAATCTAAGTATTGCGGTTGCAGGGCTTGCTGCTTATCTTTGGAATAAAACGCTGAACACATTCATGAAAATCGTCGTAATGAAAGTGAAGCATGTCAACAATAGATTCATTATCTGCCCGTTGAAAATTTGGAAATCTTTCAATATCCACTGGGTTGTTTAAGAAACCATCTTCCATTGTGAATAAAACGGCCTTGTGGCCTGATATATCAGCGGCAACACCACTGGAGGCGTTTGCAGCAGTGTTACCACTTTGAAAAAAGAGATGCATAATTGTGCTGGATTCTTGTAGGCTCATTTACAACATGCATAAGATCCAAATTAAATACCAGGTTCAGCATTTTGCACTCCATCAAATTAAATTTGTGGTTTCAAAAATTGGAACAATCAATGTTTAGGAAAATGAAATCACCGGCCATACTTATTCTGTCTTCTGCTTTCACATAAGACTGAAAATATTTTTTTTAAGTGGTGAAAGATAGCAACAGAAGAGCTCGGAGGCCTATAGACCAGCTCCGAGAATACACCTAATATAATTTGAATAAGTTTTACTAAATGTGCCCTCGACTCCAGTCATGTCAGCTAACCTCATAAGTTTCAACGATGGCTTAAATAATGCAGCCACTCCTCCACATTTTCTGTCGCGATCTTTCCTAAATACCTTGTAATTATTTGGGACAAATTCTCTGTCATAAACATCTTCGCTTAGCCACGTCTCAGTCATCACCACAAAGTCAGGGTCATGCGGAAGTAAGAGACTTCCCAAGTGAACAGCTTTGTTCACAACACTACGACAGTTAACATTTAGCGCTCGCAAACATCCTACTTTTGTTTTGTTATGTCATTTATCTTTAGAAATCTTATACCGCTTTTTGTTCGTCTCAGACGAATAATGTGCCATCCACACTTAATTTATCAGTCTAACTTAACCTTGGCACCTTTCGCACTTGTGCAGAGCTTTCCCATATATATATATATATATATATATTATAGTTTCTTATCTCACGAACGCCAAGAGAGAAGTCCTCGGAAACTGATATTTAAGAGCCCTTGAGTTCGGGACAGGCCTTCAGTATCGTGATTTTTCCGGGATAATCCAGAAACTTCACAATTGCGAGACGATAGCCACAATTTTTCTTTACATTTTTCTTTCCCAGCCTGTCACACCGCTCTATTCCATTAACAGTTACATGGAGCTTTTCAAGAAACAAAGCAATAGCTCTTATGTCTAATTTTGTCGCCCAAGAACCATGTATGGAAATTTTATTGTAAATTGTCTGGTGCTATCTTTTCCTCTGAGTACCACAGCACGGCTGAAGAATGAACATTTTCTGGAGAAACCTCCTTCAGTCAGTACCGGTCAAATCTAGGCGAAACGCAGATATATTTTGTTGGGCTCATTGAGTAGTGACTTTTTATAAAATTTGCGCTGATTTAACGTTTCTTTTAAATGTAATACTACGGAAGAAGGGGGGAGAGGGGGGAGGAGCGAGGGATTCTGCCTGCGTTCAATTCGACCACATACAACACGCGTACTCATACGAATAACTGCAAAGGCAACCAGCTTAAAATTTAGAGGTGTTATCCGCGCAATGCGGTACATATCACGTGAATAAATTGAAAGAGGCGGACTTCTGCCATCTATCGCAGGCGACATTCAAATGAAAGAAATCCACTTTCGGAACCTATATCATTCGTCAAAAAGAGTGACACTTCACGTAAATTCTCGGGCTTGCGTCAGTGGAAGTTTTCGTGAAACGGTTCAGTGATTGTGAGGCGAGATCGGCGGGCTGCTAATGCGGCCCGAAGACTTGCCATGCCATGTCGCGGCGGCACGTTCACGTCTCTGGTTTACTTGCAGGGGAATAGCAAGCACCATGGTGTTGAGTACTCTGTTGTGCTCCGAGAACCTAAAGCGTTCTTTCCCTTCGAACTTCATCCTGCTCTTTCTCTTCGTAAGTATAAATGGGGAGCTTAAGGAACTTGAACAGAGGCCACGTGGCAGGCAACGAACGATGGGATGGAATAGTGATGATTGTTGGAGTTTTTTGGCGCAAGGGCCAGATGTGGCCAAAGAGAGCCAAGGCGATGATAATGACTTTTCAGTGGTACATGAATGGTGAATTAGAAGGTGTGGATAAAACAGATGTGGCATGGCTGTAAAGAGGCCTAAAATAGTCGCTGTAGAATGCGTAAAATCTATAGGTACTAAGAATATGGCAATGACTAATGAAGTGTGCCATGGATACGAGGGATGCATTGTGAAAGATTGATCATGTACTAAAATATGTCAGAGGCTAAAAGTTTCAAAAACACTAATGCCTTAACAGAGCCCTTGAGATGTAAGGGCCTGTAGGCATGTGCTATACTGAGCTATTATCACAGTGGCATCCTCTTAAGAGAGGATGCGCTACGTATTTCTTGGGCTGATAAGATGCAAGACAACATCATTCAAAAAAGTGAGGACTGCTTTGGTAATGAAAAGCGGTTCTTTGTCAAGAAACATAGCGGGATGAAGAGGGATAGAACAGCGGTATGCCAGAGGAAAATGTTTCTTCCTCTCTCTCTCGGCTTCCCTACACTCCAGGAGGACGTGATGAACGGTGAGCCTCTCGCCACATCTACCACAGGTTGGAGGATCATTACCATTGAAAAGAAAATTGTGGGTACCATATGTGTGTCCTATTCTGAGGCGACAGAATAGGACATCAGTTCGCCGTGTTTTTGATGCAGAGGGCCAGAAACCTAACTGTGGCTTAATCAAGTGAAGCTTATTATTTGTTTGCGCATCCCACAAGCGTTGCCAGTAGCTTCGCAGTTTCTTCCGCAAGAAAGGTTTCAAATCTGTTACAGGGACAGCAGCTGTAGGATTAATAGCGTGCGATGTTATTGATGTGGCCATTTGGTCGGCAAGAACATTACCCTCGATGTCTCTATGCCCAGGCACCCAGCATATTATGATTTGTTGTTTAGATGCATAAACAGAGCAGATCAGTGAGTAGAGGTTGATAATTACAGGGTGTTTATGTTTTTGCGGCGTCATTAACGCTTTAACAACGCTTAAAAAGTCGGTAAATATTACAGCCTTTTGGAGTTTCAATCTATCAATGTGTTTCACCGCCGATAGTACTGCATAGGCCTCTGCCGTAAAGATACTTGTGTGGGGAAAAAGTACATCGGATTCCGAGAAGGACGGACCGACTGCCGCATAGGAAACGCCAGCATGTGACTTTGATGCGTCTGTGTAAAATTCAGGGCAAGAGTATTTTGACTTTTGTTCTAAAAAGTGCATTTGAATGTGTGCATCTGGCGCGTGTTTTGTGACTTCAATAAGCGATGTGTCACATTCAACCAGCCGCCACTGCCACGGCGGTAGCAGCTTCGCTGGAGGCATTAGGCAATGTTCAAGTAGTGCAGCACCCATTTCTTCACTGAGCTTTCTCACGCGTAACGAGAAGGGCTGCTTCGCTGTTGGTCGATTATTAAATAGTGTGGCAGAAGTGGTAACGTTTATGGTAAAATAGGTAGGATGTGTACGGTTTGAATTTATTTTAAGGAAATATTTTAAAGCTGGCATAAGTCCTCTGAAGGTGGAGCGACCACACGTTCGCTTCCACATAAAGGCTTTGTACGGGGCTTGTCCTGAAGGCCCCAGTCGCGAGGCGGATTCCTAAATGGTGAACAGGATCCAAGATTTTTAAAGCGCTGGGTGCAGCAGACTGGTAAACTATCGCCCCGTAGTCAAGTCGTGATTCGACAAGGCACCTGTACAAGTTCAAAATGCATTTCCTGTCACTGCCCCATGTTGTACGCGACAGCAGCTTCAATAAGTTCATTGTTTTCAGGCACTTAGCCTTCAAATATTTGATGTGCGGAACGAATGTGAGTTTTGAGTCCAATATGATGCCTAGAAACTTGTGCTCTTTGCTTACAGGTAATGTGGTACCAGACAGCTCAATAGCAGGGTCTGGTACTATTCCTCTCTTATTAGTGAAAAGGACGCATGTGCTTTTCTGTGGGCTCAACCTAAAACCGTTTTCATCAGCCCATTTAGCCACTTTATTTAAGCCATGCTGGACATGTCGTTCGCAGACAGCAAAGTTGCACGATTTAAAACCAATCTGGACATCATCTAAATATACACAGTAGAACATCGTTAGTGGAATAGCCGTGCGTAGAGAATTCATTTTCACAATAAACAGTGTACAGCTAAGCACACCGCCTTGCGGGACACCAGTTTCCTGGATGAAAGACCTAGACAAGGCCTGGCCCACCCTTACACGAAAGGTACGGTTAGAAAGGTAACTTTGGATAGTACTCAACATGTTGCCGCGGATACCCATAGCTGAAAGGTCTCGGATAATACCGAAGCGCCATGTGGTGTCATATGCTTTCTCTAAATCAAGAAATACGGAGAGAAAAAACTGTTTGTGTATAAAGGCATCCCTTATGATTGCCTCGATGCGGACAAGGTGGTCTGTAGTCGACCTACCTTCTCGGAAGCCACATTGGTAAGGATCTAGTATTCCGTTGCTTTCTAGGACACATATTAGGCGCCTGGTGCCAAACCGTTGCAACAAGCAAGAGAAGCTTTAAGTTCAGCTAAACTGAACGGGCCGTTGTAATGTTCATTTCGGGCACATTTCCGATCGAGGGGCTGTCGCTCTGCGCGTTCTTTGAACCTCAGGAATGTTTGTGTATAATGAGATGCACTGGAGACATATTCAAAGTGTTCGCCCAGACAGTTTGCCTGATTCTCCAGGCCATCTCCTTGGGTACTCACTAAGGGCAGCGGGTTCGTCTCACGGCCCTTTAATTTATTCACCCTGTTCCATACTTTTGCCTCGTCTGTGTAGGAATTTATTCCAGAAATGTACCTCTCCCAACTCTCTCTCTTGGCACGTCGACGTGTCCTTCTGCCTTGCGATTTAACCTGTTTGAAATTAATAAGATTTTCGGCAGTAGGAGAATCGCGAAGCAATCCCCAAGCTTTGTTTTGATTTTTGCGCGCTTTACGACATTCTTCGTTCCACCAAGGAATGCGGCGCTTCTGGGCAAGCCCGCTAGTTTGTTTAATACATTTTGTAGCAGCGTCAATAATAAAACCAGTTAGATATGCTACGGCGTCGTCCACGTTAAGAGCAACAATGTCATCACGGCC
The DNA here is from genome assembly GCF_013339745.2 of Dermacentor silvarum. Classification (NCBI taxonomy): domain Eukaryota; kingdom Metazoa; phylum Arthropoda; class Arachnida; order Ixodida; family Ixodidae; genus Dermacentor; species Dermacentor silvarum. The sequence goes on from NC_051163.1 coordinate 39,924,511, forward strand.
TAAGTGTGTTAGCTCTCGGAACAGTTCCCAGTTCGCCGAGTCCTCGTTCCATCAAGGAGGTGGTGACAAGCATCCATCTCGCTTCGCTGAGTTCAACATAATTGGGAAGTGGTCGCTTCCATAGCGATTCTTGAGGACGGACCACTCCAGGTATGGCATTAGTGTGCTCGACACTATGCTTAAGTTAATGGACGAGTATGTGTTTTGTGTAATACTGTAGTACGTAGGTTCTTTCTTGTTCAATAAACATTCACCTGAAGAAAACAGAAAATTTTCTATAAGGCGCCCTCGCGCATCGCAACGAGAGTCACCCCACAGGGGGCTATGAGCGTTAAGGTCACCAGCGACTATGTATGGCGGAGGAAGTTCATCGATGAAGCTCTGAAATTCTGTTCTGGAAAGCTGATGGGAAGGGGGAATGTAGATGTAGCTAATTGTGACTAGTTTACCAAACAACACTGCTCGGACAGCAACTGCCTCAAGGGACGTTCGGAGGCTTAATTGCTGACATGCAACGCCCTTATCGACCATTACGGCCACACCCCCTGACGAGGCGAGAACGTCGTCACGGTCTTTGCGGAAAGTGACATATTGCCTTAAAAAGTTCGTCTGTGTTAATTTTAGGTGTGTTTCTTGTACACACATCACCTTTGGACTGAATTTGCGGAGGAGTTCTTTAACATCGTCAAGATTACGTAGAAGTCCTCTCACGTTCCATTGTAATACTTTGGTATCCATAATGGAAAAGAAGTTAGTGATGTGTGCACAGAAAGATAGAAGTTAGTTCACGAGACCTTTCCAGGCCCCGTAATACGGGATTTTTCTTTTCTCCCGACGCGCTCCAGGGAGCTACGCCGTTCCTTCGGCGCCTGGGACGCCGGAGTAGTGATGCTTGCATCCATTGCCTCGTCAGAGGCGCTGGCTGCTGCCGGCTCCGCGGGCACACTAGGGGCTTTTTGGGGCCGGTCTGCACGAGCAGTGGCCCTGGAACCGGCAGGCCCGGAGGACTGCTGGCCCTGCGTTGTAGGGGGCGGAACAGCACTGGCTGCTCCTGCCAGGGGGGATGATGGCGTCACCGGCGTAACACTCTGTGTGACTCAGGCAGCCGCCGCAGGATGTGACGCTGCCCCCCGGCGCGCCACATCGGTGTAGGAAGGACTGGACTGGTTGTGGGCAGAAAAACGCTTGCGCGCCTCTGGAAAGGAAATGTTTAGCTTGACTTTGAGTTGTAATATTTCTTTTTCTTTCTTCCATGACGGGCACGATCGCGAATAGGCGGGGTGGTCTCCGTCACAGTTGGCACAATGGGTTGTGGAAGTGCAGTTATCTGAGGCATGTTCTTTAGAAGCACATTTTGCACAAGTAGGGCGCCCTCGGCAGCTCTGAGACCCATGCCCAAAACGCTGACACTTGAAGCATCGGCGCTGATTGGGTATGTACGGTCGTACACGGAGCTTACAATATCCCGTCTCGATTGAATCTGGAAGGTCACTTGTTCCAAACGTAATAATTACATGCTTTGTGGGAATTTCCTTGTCGTCACGCCTTAACTTAATTCTTTGAACCTTTACTACGTTTTGGTCTTGCCATCCATCCAACAGCTCGCTTTCGCTGAGTTCTAGAAGGTCGTCATCCGAGATGACACCACGCAACCACGTACAGTGTTCATTGACCTGTGAGGGCCCACTGAGACGGGGATGTCACCAAATGCAACAAGTTTAGACAATTTGTTATACTGGGGTTTATCACGCACTTCCAGAAGGAGGTCTCCACTTCCCATCTTAGTTACCTTGTAACCTGGGCCGATTGCTTCTGTCAGGTATTTTGCTACGGCAAATGGAGATATAGTACGGACTGTCTTCGTTTCGTGTTGGCTATGAATGACATGGTACTTGGGAAATATTTCTTTGGTTCTCATGAAAAAGTTGAAAGTGTCATCGGTGCGCCCCCTTTTCAGGGAGCGATCAAGAAGTGGGGGAAAAGGATTTGCCATATAAAATTGCTGAATTCGGCGGCGATGGTAGCCACCCACCACCGAGCCCAACAAGGGGACGCTACAAGGATGGAATGCTTGCAGACGCCAGCCATGCATCGCCGCTATAACCTAATATAAAATACGCAAGGTTGGATAGCTACACCAGGTTAACCCTTGCCGCCCAGAAATTCGGAAGTGAGAGGAAGTTACTAGAAGACAGGACAGATGGAAAAGTCAGAGAGAAAGACAAAAGATTGAAGAGGGGGACAGGAAAAGGCGACTGCCGATTTCCTCCAGGTGGGTCAGTCTGGAGGTGCCGTCTATGTGAAGCAGAGGCCGAAGAGGTGTGTTGCCTCCGCCGGGGGGCCTTAAAGGTCCGAACACCCGGCATCGGCTCAACCCCCAGGATCCCCCTTTCCCCCAGACACGGCTAAGCCGCGCACGGCTACACGCGTAAGGGTCCAATCCTCATGTGCTCGGGTACGTGGTGTCGCAACTCACCAAACGCCTGCTGCCGCAGACGCCCCTGCGGGGGATGGGATGGAATAATGGTATGCAGAATGCTGGAGGGACATTGAAGAGAGGAATATCGAGTTACGCTAGGTTAGTACAAACATTTCATGACGCTTTATATATACGCTTATCTTAGTGTAAGATTAGGCTGCTTAAGGCTTCCTTATGATTGGCTTAGGCCAGAAACTAGCGGTAGGTGGCGGTGCCACTTTCTAGCCGCTGCAGTAGCTTTCTTCATAGTGTCTTTCAACTTCTTCTCGAGCAGAGTATACTGTTTAACTGCAATGGCGGATGCCATTATAATTGCGCAGAATGCAACTTAGATACTTCCGAGTAATTCTTCTGCGCAGCCGAAATGCGCGAAAGTATTGTGAATTCATTGACGGGATAGTGAAACTATGTTTGCAGTTTTAGCGCGAGACTCGACAAATAAAATTTCTACTCTTTCTTTTTGTTATTAAGCCGTCGTTTACCGCTGCTAAAACGTGAACATATATTGGAAGTATCCCAGTAGTTCAAGTTGCATTAGTGATGATGATGATGATGATGATGTGTAGTGTTTAATGGCGCAAGGGCCAGCTATGGCCAAAGAGCGCCATGACACATGGTGATGAGTTCTGAATGTATTATGGATGGAGTGAACAGTAGGGTGCAAATGGTACATAAAAGGTGGCTGTAAAGAGGCCTAAAACAAATCGCTATAAATTGTGTAAAATATGAGTGTTAAAATAATGACAAAGACTAATGATATGAGCTATGAGCGTAAAGGTTTCATTACAAAGCGGTGACATAATAAAATATATGCAATAGCACTATTGCCTCAAGAGGTCCTTGAAATCAAGGACTGAGAGGCACGTGCTGTAAAATGTTTTTGCACTGCAGCTGCAGCCTGCAAGTCGAGGCTGCGCTACAGATACCCTGGCCAGATGACTTGTAACGTGTTTACATCTGCTAAAAACTTTAAGACGGCATTAAAATCAAAAAGCGGCTCATGGCTAAGAAAGAACGCTGGGTGAAGAGGGATGTGCTCACGATACGCGGGATAAAAGTACTTTTTACGCTGAGCTTCTATTTCTGGGCACTGGATAAGAACATGGAGAACTGTAAGTATGTCGCCACACCTATCACATGTCGGAGGATCACTTCCTGTAAGGAGATACGAGTGTGTTCCATAGATATGTCCTATCCTTAACCGGCAAAGAAGCACTTCCTTGTGTCTTGTTGTTTTCTGAGATATCCATTTCCCAATTCTTGGCTTGATTATATGTAGCTTATTGTGCACTTGATTATCCCACTGCCTTTGCCAATATTTTCGTAATTCATGGCGCAAGAAAGGCTTTAGGTCAGTGGAAGGGATGGCTATGTTTCTGTTCGTATGTTCAAAACAACTGAAGTGGCACTTTCGTCTGCAGCTACGTTGCCTTTAATGCCTCTATGGCCAGGTACCCGGCATATTATGATTACTTGGTTGTCCTTGTAAGCTGAGCATAGCAAGCTGTACAGTTCGTTATAGACTGAATTCTTGTGATTTCGTAGACTCATTAAAGCTCTAACGACGCTCAATGAGTCTGTGAACACAATTGTTTTTGTAATATTCATTTGCTTTATGTGTTTGACTGCGGAAAGGATTGCGTATGCTTCAGCTGTAAAAATACTTGTATGTGGATTTAGTGCCCCGGACACTGAAAGAGACGGTCCCAAAGCTGCGTAAGCAACACCAGTAAACGATTTGGAGGCGTCTGTATAAATTCACTGCAAGAATACTTCTCCCGAAGTTCGAAAAAATGCGAATGTATGTGTGCTTCAGGTGCCCATTTTGATATTTCTACGAAAGAGCTATCGTACTGGATGGTCTGCCACTCCCAAGGTGGTGGAAGCCTAGTAGGAGCCATTAGGATATTCTCTAGAAGAGGAACGCCTGTTTCTTCTGACAATGCTTCCAATCGAAGGGACAAAGGAGGCCTAGTGGCTGGGCGGTTATGGAACAGCCTGGCCGCGGACAAGTCGTGAATAATTGAGTGACATGGGTGGTCTACGGATGATTTTACCTTCAAGGCATAAGAGAAGCTTAAATATGTCCTTTGGAAGAATAGAGACCATACGTCTGATTCGACGTACAGGATTTGTACAGAACTAGTCCTGAAGGCACCTGTAGCAAGGTGGATGCCTAGGTGGTGAATAGGATCCAGCATTTTCAAAACACTAGGCCTCATAGAATTATATACTAGGGCTCCGTAGTCAAGACGCGATAATATAAGACTTTTGTATAACTTTATGAGACATCTCCTGTCACTTCCCCAGGATGTGCGTGATAAGAGCTTCAGCAGATTCATAGTCTTGAGGCACTTTGCTGTAAGATACTTCAGGTGTGGGACAAAATTTCGTTCGTCAATTTAAGTTGCAGTCTAAAATGATACCTAGAAATTTATGTTCACCGGCTTACAGAGAGTCGTTCTCCATTGAGATCTATTACGGGGTCCCGCAGTACACCCCTCTTGTTAGAGAAGAGGAGCCACGTATTTTTTTGAGTGTTTAGTTTAAAACCGTTCTCGTCCGCCCACTTAGACAATTTATTTAAGCCAAGCTGTACTTGTCGCTCGCAGATATTTAGATTGCATGATTTGTAACCTATTTGGATGTCATCCACATATACAGAATAAAACATACTACGTGGCATGACAGTATACAGCGAGTTCATTTTGACGATAAATAAAGTACAGCTCAGCACACCACCTTGAGGTACCCCAGCCTCTTGCGCGAATGGACGAGACAAGACGTTACCAACTCTCACGCGGAACGTGCGATTGGAGAGGTAACTCTGAATCACAGTCAGTAAGTTGACTCGAACTCCCAATCCGGACAGATCACGGAGGATTCCAAAGTGCCACGTTGTGTCGTATGCCTTCTCCATATCTAAAAATACTGACAAGAAAAACTGTTTGTGCACAAAGGCATCACGGATATTTGTCTCGATGCGGACAAGGTGATCTGTTGTGGATCTACCTTCCCTGAAACCGCACTGTAAGGGATCGAGTATTTTGTTGCTTTCAAGAAAATGGATCAGGCGGCGATTGATCATTTTCTCAAAGAGCTTGCATATACAACTTGTCAGAGCTATAGGCCTATAGCTACTGGCCGAAGAAGGGTCCTTGCCATCCTTGAGAATAGGAATTACAATTGCTTCTTTCCATGCAGTCGGAATGTAGCCGGCAGAGAACATGGTGTTAAAGAGTGACAATAGTGTTTTGTGGGTTTCAGGGTGTAAGTGTTTTATCATTTCATATAGTATTCTGTCACTTCCTGGAGCAGACGCGTTACAACAATTCAGTGAAGCCTGAAACTCCGCCATGCTAAATGGACGATTGTATGCTGCATTGGCTGTGTCTTTCCGACCCAGAGGCTGCCGCTCTGCTTGTCGCCGATATCTTAGAAATGTATCTGTATAATGGGAGGTACTGGAAATATGCTCGAAATGTGCTCCTAGACAATCAGCCTGCTCCTCAAGAGTGTCTCCTTGTGTGTTTACTACAGGTAGAGGATGAGTTTCGCGGCCTTTTACTTTGTTTACCCTATTCCAGGCTTTGCGTTCGTCTGTATAAGAGTTGATGCTGGATATGTACTTTTCCCAACTTTCTCGTTTAGCGCGGCGGCGTGTTCTTCTACCTTGTGACTTAATCGCCTTGAAGTTAATTAGGTTTTCTGTGGTCGGGGAGTTACGAAGGAGATTCCAGGCCTTGTTTTGCTTTTTCCGGGCTTCCCTACACTCCTCATTCCACCATGGAATACGTCGTTTCGAAGGCGTCCCATTTGTTTGGGGTATACATACTGATGCAGCATCAATAATAAACGCTGTAATGTATGCTACTGCAGCGTCAATATCATGTGAACGGACATCGTCCCAGGGCAAATATGTTTCTTCACGAAACCGCGTCCAGTCAGCTGAGTCGACTTTCCATCGAGGAACGTGTGTAGAGCACTCAGATTGTTTTGTAAGGTTTAGTACGATGGGGAAAAGATCACTTCCATAAGGGTTATTAATCACATCCCACTTTAGATATGGCACAATTGTACTGGACGCTATGCTTAAATCTATGGCAGAAAATGTTTTGTGTTTAGGGCTGTAGAATGTTGGTTCTTTTTTGTTAAGCAAGCAGGCATTTGAAGAGAGTAGGAAGTTTTCAATTAGTCGTCCTCTCGCATCACAGCGAGAGTCGCCCCACAGTGTACTATGTGCGTTTAGATCACCAACGACTATGTAAGGGTGATGGAGTTCATCAATAAAGCTTTGAAAAGTTGTTCTAGAGAGTTGGTAACTTGGGGGGATCTATATAGACGCGACGGTGACTAGTTTATTGAATAGCCCTGTTTCGATAGCAACTGCTTCAAGAGGAGTTTGGAGTTGCAGTTTCCGACATGCAACGCCTCTGTCGGCAATTATAGCTACACCGCCTGACGATGTGGTAGCATCGTCCCGGTCTTTCCGGAAGATGGCGTATTGCTGAAGAAAGTTTGTATAGCTTTAAGATGTGTCTCCTGAACACACAGCACCTTTGGATTGTATTTGCGTAAAACTTCTTTAAAGTCATCGAGGTTGTGCATTAGGCCTCTCACGTTGCAGTGGATTATTTGTGTATCCATATTGTTTATGTTTTTGAGCTGTGTGTCAAGAGACTAGTCTGGTTGGCTTACGGAGCCTTTCCAGGCCCCGTAATCCGGGGTTTGTCTTTCTTGGAGCGATCGCGAGAATCGCGTCGCTCGGGAGGCGCTAGATGCGCCGCCGGGCTTGGGGTTGTGTCCACCGACTCCAAGGAGCCGCTGGACTTCCGCTCAAGCGAGCGGGGTGTTTTCGGTGTGGGCCTTGCCTCGAAAAGCAGGGCCTTGGAGGCCACCAACCCAGAGGTCGATGGACCCTCATTGAGGGACGGCACAGCGGAGCTGGCTGCTGTCGCCTGGGGAGCTGGTGGCACAGTCGCGGCCACACTCTTTGTGGACCGGGCTGAGGCCGGAGTCTGCTGCGGCGTTGCCCCCCTACGCGCCACACCAGCATACCCTGCAGAATGAAGAAAAGAAACACGCTTTCGTGCTTTTTGGAAAGATATATTTTCTTTTACTTTCAGTGTGATGATGTCTTTCTCTTTTTTCCACGCAGGGCAGGATCGAGAATATGCTGCATGGTCACCATCGCAATGGAGCCAAATGTAAGGATTAGATGCTTCGTGGGAATTTCAATGTGGTCTCGTTTAATCTTTATTCGCTGTACTTGTGTCACGTTTTGTTCTTTCCAGCCCTCGACGAGCTCTTCTTCGGCCAAGTTCAGGTCGTCTCCGTCAGACACTACTCCTTTGCATGTGTTCATCGATCGGTGCGGAGTCACGGTGATTTTTACATTACCGAGTGTTGCGAGATTACAGAGTTTTCCGTGCTGGTGCTGGTCGCGAACCTCAAGGAGGACGTCGCCGCTGGCCATTTTCGTTACCGCTGGCATTACCGCTGGCATTTTCGCATGAGATCGTGTAAGGGTCTGGGCATAAGTGAACGGCGCCGTAACTTGCGGCGGCGAATCGGGGGACGGGAGTGCCTCCGCAACTTGCGTCTGGGAGTGCCTCCGCAACTTGTGTCTGGGAGTGCCTCCGCAATTTGCGTTTGTATAACAGGACGAAGCGACTGGTCTAGAGGGGTAAGGTGGTCGGTGACCGATGCGACAAGACAGAGCTGACGCGCAACTTCCTCACCTATGTATTGCTGAATTTGGGGCAGCAAGGTGACATAGTCAATACCAGCGCTGCGGGGATCCAAAGCTGAAAGTTCAGCCGTTTGCATTCCAGTACGGCGATTGGAGATGCGTTGTTTACTCAGCTCGTCAAAGCTTTGGCAAAGTTCAATAACTTGAGTAATGCTCTGTTGGTTTTTGGCCACGGGCGTATGGAAAGCGTCATCGTCTATGCATTTCATTAAGTGTTGTTTGAAAGTGCCAGGTTCCGACATGGACGCATTCACCCGCCCACAGAGGCCGATGACATCTTCAATGTAGCTTGTGAAGGTTTCACCAATTTGTTGCGATCGTCCGCGGAGGCTGTGTTCAGCGCGAAGCTTGCGTACCCCTGGCCTGCCGAAAAACGAAACGAGGGTCTCTTTGAAAGCTGACCGGGTGGTAAAATCAGCTTCGTGGTTTTTGAACCGCAGGTAGAACACGTCGGTAAGATAAAAGAAAAAAAAAACTCTGTGCTCGAATGACCGATTGAGCGAAATTCAGCTCCACTACCGTGAAACCTGGGGAGGTGCGAAGCATGCAGTGATGCACCGCTAATGGGCTCATATTTCCTTAAGAAATGGCTCATAACCCCGTAATAGCGGCCTCCCCATCACGACGACAGAAGAAAAGTGAAATTCTACGCTGGAATGATGAGCGGCAACGCAGCCCGCTGTGGAAGACGACGGCGCCGACGAACGCGGGAGCAGCCGAGTGCTAGCAAGAGCCGCTTGCTTACCTACGACGACGACGATGATTACGACAGGATACGCCGACAGCCCGGACGCATTAGGTGCTTCGCACCTAATATTGACCTGAGTCAGCTTGACGCAATCATCCCACTTGTGTGCGCTAACGCGTTCATACTCGCCCAGCCAGACTTCCACGTCGTGACCGTCAGTGCCACTGAAGACTGGAGGATCACGCTGACGAAGCACCCCAGAGCACACGACAGAGTAAGAGCAGTTCGTGAGCGGCCGGCGTCCTCGGTCATTGCGAAGGCAGATAGTAGCGTATGGCTGCGGAGTTGCAGTACGCTGAAGGGGACGACCCAGCAACTGCACCAAATGCGACAAGCGCATTCTTCTGGTAGACTTGGTAGGGCACTTGAAGAAGCGTGAAACAAGCTGACTCGGTTGAAAACCGACCGAGCGCAAACCACATGGTCATCAACATCTTCCACACTGGCACAGAGCTGGTGACGATGTGCTCCGGTACACTACACAAGGTGTTCAAAATTAAGCTTTACGGAATTTTTAAAAGATCGCCTGTGGCAGATAGCATAAATCTTATACTTGAGCTGGGTTATTCGATGAGGCGGACATTAGTAGCCCGAGAAATCGAAACACATTTTCACCTTAATAACAAATTCACTAATTAACTTCTTAGTTGATTACTTTATGACACAGATTGCAATTTAAGAATTATAGAGGGGAGTTTGCAAGACGCGTCCACTTGAAATGAATTTCCAGGATGACACCAGTTTCAATATACTATTTCTCAAAGTGTGGGACGAAATACATGGGCGTTTCAGTTAGTTTTGTGCTTCAATGTATAAAACAGCATTTTGGTAAAAAAAGTAACTGGAACAACAGTGCATGTTTCACGACGAGTTTGATGGCGCCTACCTGCAAACCGGTGTCATTCGGGAAAGTCATTCCAAGTTGATAGGCTTGACAAGCTCACCAACTACAATTCGTAAATTGCGCGTCGTGAAGTAATTGATCAAGAACTCAATTTGTACTTTTTGCTAATTAGTTGAATATGTGTTTCGATTGCTCGTGCTATTAATGTCCGCCTCATCGAGTAATCCCGCTCAATGATAAGAATTACGCTACCTGCCACAGGCGATTTCTAAAAATTCCGTAAAGCGTAATATTTAACACCCGGTATATATATATATATATATATATATATATATATATATATGTGTGTGTGTGTGTGTGTGTGTGTGTGTGTGTGTGTTTCGAAATTTATTTAATGTATTTCGACGGCCACGGCAGCCGTCGAAATGTGGCCGCCGTGGCCGGGCTTCGATCCCGCGACCTCGTTCTTAGCAGCCCAACACCATAGCCACTACGCAACTCTGCAGGTATGGCAACGCAACGGATTTGGCGTTGTGCTGCGAAGTCCGAGATAGGGGGATCTCAAATCTCGGCCGCGGCGGCCGTATTTCGGTCGGGGTGAGATGCTAGATATGCCTGTGTATCATGCATTGGGTGCACATTAAAGAACCCTAGGTAGTCTAAGCTCATCCGTATACTCCCCCTCTACGGCGTGCCACATAATCATGTCAAGATTTAGCACGTAAACCCTACAGTGTTTTTAGGTGACTTGTTGTGCAGTGGCATGACTGATTCCACCTCAAGTGAAATACGTGAATGCACGAGTATAAAGAAATGAAGTCATTGCGAGAATGCATTTGTCTGTATAACGACGCATTCAAATGCATGATTTATTGATACTTGCGACACGACTTCGAATTGATTATTGTTTCTTTTCTTTTAGGATATTACCATTTATTTCTTGTGCGTTGGCGTGCGTTATATTTGCTCTAAATATGGTTAATATTTCCCCTCCATTGCCTGTCAACGCAACAAAACATGTTTAAATTCGGAGGTGCTCACCTTTGAGAAAACATGGTATACAAATTGCCTCATTTTATTTTGTAGCCATGCGTGCAAGCTTATTTTTCTAAGAATGAACATCTATATCGATGTACAAGGAACCGCTAGTGATTTTCTGTCTCATGTGCGAGACATGCACCACGACCCAACGTCGTTTCGTGGTTTTGTTAGCCGTGTTTGGGAAAGGGTCGTTAGCCCGATCGTGCCCTACCTAACTTCACTTATCGGGTTAACAAGTTTACACTAAACAAGGCTTAGACGAAAGCTGAAATACAAACTCAGAACATGGTGTAGGTAATGAAAACATTGGCCTAAAACATTGTTTACCAACGCAGATTGAGATCACATGAGAGCCTCATGATTTCGCCAGCTCGGTGTAACATGCGAATGCGAGGAAATGTAACAAAATTGTTCCCTTAAATATCTTTCCGTTTTTTTTTGTGCCAAATAAATTATTTTGAAAAGTACGCGTACTGTTGGGGTGATACTATCGTGGTACAAGTGGGACTGTTTTTGTGTTTTGTGCCTGCATTAAATAGATATCTAATTAGTGCGGCGCATTGCGTGTGTTTGTGTTTTCTTTTGCAGATGGTTCAGACGGCCTACGCCTGCACTGGAGCTGCAATATTCTCCATTGTAAGTTCATTATTCTCATTTTACAGAGTCACATTGACAGTCTATACAACAAACTCGACGTTAATATCTGCGACAACAAGTCGCTCGTTCAAAAGCAGCTCGTTCCTCAAAAACCTGCCGCACAGTTTTGTTTGTTCTTCTGAGCTGCAGAATGATTTCCCGGAACTGCGACATTAGCAAACTACTTCGTCGCACTGTACATTAGCACAGTACAATGTAGCACAGACCCAAACTACGAGCTCAGGAGAATAAGGCGCTACAAATGCGCGTCGCGCTGCGCCTGGTTATGTCTCTCCGAAGTGGTTCAGCGACAACGGCGGATTGCTACCTCAGCATTAACATTTTGAGCTTGATCACAAGATGATCTTAGCTCAGTTCACTTCATTAAAACACAGCCCCCGTATTCACACACATGCTTAAAGTAATACAAAGATAGGAACAGTAGACTATTTGGCTAGGTCCTCGTCCAAAATAATAATTAGGTCAGCTTGGGGGACAAAAAGAAGCATATAGCGCGTACACATCCCAGTACAATAGCAGAGCACTCCGAACAAAACGTTCATCACAAACGACCATTAATATTCGCCTGGTGCTTCGTCAAATTGAATAGAATAAAAATGGGAGAACAGTTCATATACACGGCATGACACAAGATATCAGCCAGGGTTTGTTCGGTAAGGCGCAAAGCTTTCGTTGACGGAATAAAAGTGCGAGCCGGTTTATATTCCAACCGAGCTCAGTTTTAAACAAGGCCCACTGGTGTTCTAAGTTACTGTGAATTACAGCGCACACCGAGACAGGGACAGAAAATGCCAAACCCCGAGCTCAGCGCGTGTATTCGTCATTTCCTGTACTTGTCCCAGAGTGCGCCACGATAATTAGTTCCTTGCTTTTGCACTAGTACACTCTACAAGCCTTTAACCAAAAACGTAAGAACGATTGGGAAGATTACAAGTTCTACTTCGTCATTGTTGCGGCTTTCGGAGAGGAATAGAAAACAAGCTAATTTGAAGTTAAATGTTAGTGCCATAAGTTCTGTGCATTAGTTAAGAACTCTATAATTTACAAGAGGCGAAAGTGACATACGAATAAGTTCATTGAGCAAAATGGTACCTGGTTTGTGAACAGAAGAAAATAATCGCGATGTCCGTCATTGTAGGCTTTCCGGAGATGTATATAGAGCTTGCAAGTTTTCCCTCAGGTACCAATACAATACCTGATATTGTTACTATGGCAAGGATTACCCAGTAAAAAATATTGGTTTATGCGCGCCGTTTTCGAGCAGCAAAGAAGGGACATACACCAATGCAAACATGTACTTGCACGCACTCTTTCTGAACCTTTTTATTGTCGACGTACTAATACCAACAACGCAGACGGGCAACTTCCTAGTGAGAAGAAGTGAGATGGAAACGCTTGTTCCGTTCTAGACCGCAGCTCTTAGGCGCACGTTCCTGCGGCGGGCGTCGTCGTCGTCCCTCGTAACTGAGCGAGCACAGCGAACGATGATATTGAGCGCGGAGCCCAGCGGGCAATGAAAGAGAGCGAGAGCGAAGGTGAAGTGAGGAGGAAAGCGTAGGAGGAGGAGGGCGCAGCGGAATAATGAGGGGGAAAACGGAGCAGAAAAGCGTAGTGCCGACCAAGACGGACTGTGGCGACGATGGCTCCGAGAGGGCGCTAGAGTAGCGCGCGTCGTTAGGGTGCCTCGATGCGCTCGCTCGCCTCCTCTCAGGCACCCCAAAGCGACGCATGAGAGCAGGTCTGTCTGCGGCGGCTGCTATAAATCGCGGCTGTCTCGCGCTGCTTCTCGCCTCCCGATTAGCGAGGCAGTCGCGCCACACTTCGCTCCGTTTGGAACGCGTGGCACGAGAGAGATTGTCCGCGCCAGCCAATGTATCCCGGAATGAAAACAGGTGTAGAGCTTCGCTCAAACTTCGCGTTCGTGAGAATCGTAATCTTCGGTGAATTTTTTTGTCCAGCAGCCTACTTCAGCAATAGAACGTTAAGGCCAGGATGGTGAAGCTTATTTCGGGCAAACACAGCGGTAGAGCGCAATGATCTTGTGCTTCTGCTTGGCACTTGGCTTGTGCACTGCTTTGCAGCATCGTTTGGCGAAGCATGAGATTTCAAGATGAAACGAGAGAGAGAGATTGAATATTGGAAACTGATATGAATGCGCACGGAGGCAAATGTAATAAATCTAACAAAGAAGAACAAACGAGCGCACTTGCACGTACGTGTGCATACCGCCATTGACCTGATTAACATACACCTTCAGTCACTCACGTTCTTAGTGACGCACACCGAAGCTTGCCAGAACTATCTCACTTTCGCGGTGACCTCCGCTTTCACTCCCTTGTACTCACGCACACTCGCAGGTTAAAACTGAGTTTGCGCACGAGCCGTTTCAGCAACTGTGAAGTCAGTATCGCGTAACATTTTATTTATTGATACTGTCGATCCTAGTCGGGGATCATAACAGGAAGAGCATGTACTATCGACCCAAGAAGTTTACGGACCAAGGGATCTGACAAAATCTCCGCATCCTCAAAACGCAGCCTGGTATTCCCATTACCAGCATCTACTGGTATATGCGAACAACATTGTGATGCACGGTTTTATTGGCTACTTTTAATGGCTGCTCGGATACTTGGTGTTTTCTGAGATGCCGTGGTCTGTCAACTTTTTTGGTCGATAATACATATAGTTTACCTCAACACATAACATGTCAACTTGTAGAAATGTGATTACACAAGGAGAGAATGAACATAGCTAATCAGTAGGGTATTCTTAACAGATAACATGTCAATGTGTACAAATGCAATTGCACAAACAGATATGCAATGAACGCAGAAAATCAGTATGTTAATCGGAAATACCAGTGTTGTGCAGTAGAACGCGAAGCGCACCGGTGAGACTAGACTCGCGTTAGAACGTAGAGATGGGGCAGTCAAGTTTGGAATGTTCACGCTATAAGAACCAAGGAGATTCCGTAGATTAGTAAAAAGAGCTTGCCATTATTTGATGAAGCTTGTGTGTATGGGGATAACTTTGCCCACTACACGATTCCTTGGCGACTACCGTATCTATTCGGTGTCTAGAGGGGCCTCAAAATACTAGTGACATGAAACTGTCGACTTGTAATTCTTCTTTGTTGTAACTACAGACACTTGTAAACATTGGAACAGAATGCCGGCGAGCGTCAATACGCCATAAATGAGTTAGTACAAAAGTTGATTCTACAAATTGCGGGCCGCTTATCTTTCGTAGGTGCTTTCGGTTATTGGCTGGTCGGTTCCTCTAATCATATGTCGAGCATCGGCATTGGTGGATGAACCATTCTAGCGTAGAAGCGTAAGAACATTCTGTGAATATGGGTCTAGTTTTGTTTTCGGTATCGAAGAAGGTCCATGCGACGTGACGTATGGCAGATTGGCTCGTTTCGTTGCTGAGATCATTGCGGCCCCCACACGAAGTCTCGTGTCCAGTACGTAACAAAATATATCTTACGAGAGATGACTTAGCTGGCCTGAGAGCTGGACGAGGTCATGAAATTTTGTTCCGTTTGATAACGTCACGCCGATACTGGTGTTGCGAGCGCGAGCTTTTTAAACGAACTTTAATATCTATCTAAAGTGCATGTTTCCCAAGCCTTCTTCGGTTCTAAGGAACATTTTTTGTTCATGTGCGAGAAGCGTGTGCAAGTGTTCCTAAAACTTCGGAAATGAGTGTCTGTACTCGCTTAGTAGTATCATAATCAAAACTTATAATTTATATTCGATAAGAAAATACGACAAAGGAAAAAAAAATCGGCAAGCATGAATTTAGTGCGTATGACCATCTATGTTCCAACAACTGGTGTCTCGCAAAGCGGAAGCCCCAACACCTTAGAAATCACGAGGATGCCAAAAAAAATGAAATTCATTTACTTGGCTTTCGACAGCAAAGTGTTACACAGCGGGAGAGAGAGTGAGAGAGAAAGAAAGCACTTTATTTGCACCCGTCAGAGAGTATAGGTGATCGGGGCAAGACGCAGCTCCCCCTTTCACCGTCTACCTCCCACCTAGACGTCGGCCGGAATCAGTTGGCTTCCGGCGGAGGCCTGGGCTTGACAGATGGCTTGTTTTGGGGCTTGTTCTTCCTGGCTATGGAGGAAGGATTTCCATGACTCTTTGTTTCCATGTAGACCATGTAGACCGTTTAAAAAAAACGCTAAACGGTCTACATAGCGGGAACTAATTATTTCGACCAAGTGCATAGACAATGAATCCGGTCGTTGCATTTAAAAAAAACGTTGCAAAAACAATGAGTACCTGATTGCTATAGTAGGTGGCAACCTAATTAAATGTTACATGACGGCTGTCTAACTCAAGAAGCATTTGCATAGATGCGCGAGTCAATTAGGTTCGCTTCAGTGACGTCAAGCGTTTTTGCCTGTTTAAAGCGACTGTTCTCTCCGTACAAATCTGTGTCACTGGTTTCAGGAAGAAACTTGAACGTCTCGGCCAATGTTATGATCAATCCTGAAGGTAATAGTTTAGATTGAAACAACGAGGCTTTAACTCGACAACGTTAAGGTCCCCGTGTCGCAGAAATTGCGGTGTCGGTATCGGCGTCGGCGCCCTTGTCCGCATGAGAAAAATCATCCCGAACCCACGCAGGCCGTCCGCGTGGCGCATAGGTGTTACTGAAATAATCGAATTTCTCAAAGTAAAATGCGCGAGAAAATTCCTCAACTACGACTTACACAGAACCTACAGACATGATAGCGTCGGATTGTAATTTGAATACACGAGAAAACATATTTCTGATATGCGCAAACTCAAACACAAACCCTTTTCCCGGTGCCGTTCGAGGTCTGTCTTCATGCGAATGGCACGCCCCGCGCGGGGTAAAAAAAAAAAAAAAAAAAAAATAACAAACAGAATGCTCGCCTTGGTGCATAGCATTCGCCGCCAGCGTTTGCAGGTAAACATTGTGGTTACGTAAGCTGCAGTTGCCAGGAAGCGTGATAAGCAGTCAGGTATCTTAATGCTATCGCATTCCATTTAAGAGTGCACTCTTAAATGGAAGCTTATGCGCGCTCGAAGTTTTGATTTCCTAAGCATCTATATTTATTACAGCGGACCTGTTATACGCTAGGAGTTCGCGTTAGCAATGGTTGTGTATATGGAGCTGTGGTTAAGGACTCTTGTCGGGGAACGTCGTAGAAAAGGGTGAGGAACGCGCTAGGAACGCCACTGGTCGTGGACGCCGAACCAGTTCTTTCAGAGCCGGACATTGTATAGCCATCGTCTAAGTGTTAAAAAATACCCCATTGGGCTACACGGAGCCGGCACCAAAGCATCTTTCCCGAGAACGTGGCCAAGGGGTCGGTTTACCATGTTGCAGCCAAATTCGACATAGAAAATCCCCATTATAGCTAAACACCAATATAGCAAACCCCACCAGAGCGCCAGCTTCGCTGGACTTCCCTCTTCACCGGGTGGAAGGTCTCGTAGTTTTTAACAGCGAAGCTGTTTAAGTTATTCTTAAAACCATGCTCGTCGACCGAAAAAACATCGCTGAGCGATGAGTCACAGGTGGTTGCCTAGCAATCACCTCGCGGAGTGGCGTGTGCTTCGCCTCATTCCGTGCCGTGCACAATGTCGGGATAGGGGGGAATGCCAACGGCTCTCTGCCTCGGCACGCCGAACCGCGCGTTTGGCGAATGCCTGCCCATCAACCGCGGTCCGGTACAAACTCGAGGAAACAATAGACAACCACGTGTGCACTCGGAAAGCATTTATTACGACTGCAACACTTCGAGCAGGCCAGCTAGCTATAGTTGACATCACTAGGGGTTCCCTCGAAGAGAATAATACACTACGTAAAGAAGGGCTTCCGATTTATCAACTGGGGAATACGGGCGCGGTTGACTAACCACGTGCGGTTAGTCAACATGCGGTTAGTCAGTCAATATAAGAACGCGGTTGACTAACCACGTGCGGAAATACGGGAGCGGCAGTGGAGACTTCCGCTATCGCCGCTTGCTCGGGATCAAAAAGAGACCCGGGCGATGTCAGCGGGATCTCACGTGACCCACCCGGTGGCGCTGATAGCGCTTGCGATTCCCGTGCGCCACCCGCGGAAGGAAAGTTTCCCCTCTCCCAACTCTCCCTGGCGCGCATGCGTCTGACGCGACGTTCGCTGCGCGTGCGGTGGTCATGGGACCCGAGGATACCCACAACATGTTGCCTTGACATGGGACGTTAAGCAGAAAGGAGAGCATGCGCGTGGCTCGCACAATGCTCGGGAGAGGGAAAGAGAAAAAATGGAAGACGCTTAAGCTTCGCCTTTAAGAGTGGAACGCGATAGCGTTATCGGGCCCCGTTAGCATCGCATTTTTGTTTCAATGGGCTTCACCGCAACACAGAACGTGGGAAAGCCACCTTACAAAGACCGAGCTTACACCGATGCCCTTAAGATCGGCTTCACTTTTAAACAAAAGTGCGTTGCGGGGAATACGTTTTTCCAGGGCCAATATATGCCGTCTTATATTAAAATGTGAAGGCCCTAGCATCTTTTTCATTATTTTAATAATTGTTTGCTATTGCCCGACGCGCGCGCGTGTCCGAAACGCATTAGGCAGGCGAAGTCCCAATTTTACCTGCCGTAGAGAGCCTGTATACATGCAAAACAGCACTTGCATGTAGGCTCCCTAACCTGCCGATGATGCGAGCACCATCTGGATAACATTTTTGCAAGTAAATTACCCGAGCGCATAGTGTTGCTATGGCAGAAGTGCTGGAAAAGGGGTTTGTGTTTGAGTTTCCTCGTGACAGAATTATCTTTTCTCGTACATTCAAATTACAATCCGACTCCAGCATGTCTGTAGGTTGTGGCTAAGATTTGCTTTACGATTTTTCGAACAGATTTCACTGTGAGAAATTCAATTTTTGTCCACTGAAACCGTGCAACAGGTGGAGGGCCTGCGCGGTCGAAGTGGTTCGGGATGATTTTCTCCTACGCTTACACCTTGCGCCACGCGGAGGGCCTGCGCGGTCATGGTGGCTAGGGATGATTTTTAGTACCACGGACGCCGACATTCACGCCGACGCCGGCAACGATGCCGGATTTTCTGCGACACGGAGCCCTTAACGCTGTCGCGTTAAAATGAAAGCGAGAGAGAGAGAAATAAATTGTACCAGCACCAACGAGGCAACGCTCAGAGCTGCTGCCGACGCCGCCCACGTTTCCGCATTTCCCCGCGTTCGCGCCGAACGCGCGCGGTGTCCGTGACTGCAGTAGGCGCCTCTGGCGGCTCGGCAGCTTTCGGCGAAAGTCCCTATGTATTAGCAGGAAAGCTAGGGACTTTCGTTTTGACCAGCCACGCACCGACAAGTGTGGTGGCGCAGCTAGTCCATGACGTCACCGGCGACATAAAGCTCGGAGCCGCCGCGACGGCTGCAGAACTCCCGTTGACTCTGTGGCGAGTACATGTAGCCTTGACATGGGACGACCAAAGAAGATACGGACACCCGAAGAAGAAGCCGCTCATCTTGAAGCGCGTCGCGCGGTCAAGCGAGAATCTGCGCGTCGGCCGCGAGCCGATTCGGAATACCGTGCCTAGTAGGACTTATCATTTCTTAGCGAAACTTAGCCAAGCCGAGTAAAACCTGGAAGAGGCTAAGTCAATCACCAGCTCCGCTGTTTACTACAGCCTGGCACCACTACTGAAAGCTGCCACGTTTATTTATTTATTTATAATTTTATTTATTTGGTTAACAATACATGACTGTTTATAATGCTTGGTGCAGAAGGTGACATTAGCTGGTCACCGTTTGCCCCTCTCAATATCAGAGCAAAGTCAATAAGCTGTGAGGGGACTGTAGCGGGCTCGCATCTCACTCGGAGGCCAAGGGAAGGCGCAGCGCGTTTTTTGCGCGTGAAGACTCTGTTGTGTTGCTATGTTGTCACCGACTATAATGTCACATTATTATCGAAACGTCTGCAAGTGGTCACTTTCCAGAAGAGTCAAGAAATGTAAAAGTTAGCCACCCGAAATGCCGGAGCGCAAAAAATGCATAATTGTTTTTTCGCGCACCAGTTCGTTCAGATGACTTAGTCATATACATGAACACTCGCTCGTAAATATTACTGGCTGCGATAGAGCGAACAGGCAGCATTCCAACAAGCAAAAGAATGACCGTTTATTTCACAGTGCACTTATATAGACAGGGATCACCTGATCTGTAACAAAAGGAATGCGCGCACTGGGTGCGCACTGATATGCGACGTCACGCTATAACACTTCTTCCCCCTTAGATTAACTTCGAAAGTCACTGGGTTGGTATCTGTTCGGGGGATGTCGCACACGGGCACTACGACGAAGAATTGGCAGCTCGGCTGTAGGTGCAGGGTCTGGCTGGTTCGAAGAGCCGGGGGCAGCTGTTCCGGGCGGGGGCGATTCATGTACCGGAAGCTGCTGATTTGCAGACTCTTTCGCGCCTGGAATCCCGAGAGGTGGCACGGCGACTGGCCCACTAGACATCGGAGCAGACGGATGAGCTGTGTCTTCCGAGGCTGTAGGAGCAGTTTGTACTGGCGGAAAGCTTGAGGAGCCCGAGCTTGCGTAGCGGGCTCTGATGTGGTCCACATGCGTAAATCGCACAGCCTGCGACACTTTCACCAGATAGGTAACGGGACTAACAACTTGCGTCACGACACCATCGTCCCACGACACGCTTTCACCTCGCACAGTTTTCACCCACACAGCGTCCCCCACAGAGAAACATCGAGGAACCCCACGCGACACATCATGGGTTTCTTTCATGCGCTGTTGCTGCTCCCGCATGGAACGCGTAAAATCTGGTTTAAGCAAAGAGAGCTTCACCCGTGGTTGTCTTTTCAAAAACAATTCTGCCGGGGTCTGGCCAGTGGTACTGTGTGGAGTATTCCGATAACTCATAAGATAGCTGTCCAAACACTCCAGGAAGGAATGCTTCTTGTGGCTAAGTCTGTCATGTAAGACCTGCTTCAACAGAGCTTGTTTGGTTGTCTGCACTAAACGCTCGGCCGCTCCGTTAGAAGCGGCATGATACGGCGGCGTCTTAACATGCCTTACACCATTCACACTCAAGAACGTTGAGAACTCTTCTGAAATGAATCGCGGTCCATTATCAGTCACCAGTACCTCGGGTAGACCGTAAGCTGCAAACACACAACGTAACTTTTCAATGGTTTTGTTAGTAGTAGTGGATGACACAGGCCAGACCTCGATCCATTTCGAGAACACGTCGACGAGGACTAACAACGCCTGGGAGCCCTTTACAGCATAGTCCACGTGCACGCGTTGCCAGGGTCTTGTGGGATAATTCCATGGCTGCAAGGGAACAGGTGAAGCCGCGTTCTGAACGGCCTGACACACCCGACACTGTCGAACGTAGCTCTCAATCGAAAGGTCGAGACCCGGCCACCAAACAAAGCTTCTTGCGAGCGCTTTCATGCGGCTAGCTCCCGGGTGGTCTTCATGCAATTGATGCAAAACTATTAGCCGAAGCTTATATCAGGTATGATCACCCGTGATCCCCATGTTATGCATTCTTGCTCTACTGATAGCTCATCGCGACGTGAATAAAATGGTCTCAACTCTTCGGAGCACTGCGAAGGCCAGCCATTTAGAATGAAGTGTGTCACGCGAGATAAGGTGGGATCACGTCTGGTAGCTTTAGCCACGTCATCAGATTTTAGTGGCATGCTGTCAAAAAGCAAGAGACTCGGGAGGCTCGTCGGCCGCTACAATACGCCGTGGTAGCCTGGACAGAGCATCAGCCACTTCAACGTTTCTTCCTTTTCGATATTTTAGTTTATACCTATATGCTGCCACCGTCATTGCCCATCTTTGCATTCGAGCTGCCGCAAGGGTAGGCACAGATTTGTCTTGGCCTAATATTCCGAGCAGTGGCTGATGGTCTGTGTAAAGAGTGAACTCTCTTCCATACAAGTAGCGGTGAAATTTTTTTTAGCCCAAACATCAGTGCTAATGCTTCCCGCTCACCCTGAGCATAGTTCTCAGCTGATGCAAGTGTTCTAGACGCAAACGCCACTGGCCTCTCTTGTCCCTCTGCAGTCTCATGAAAAAGAACAGCACCCAAACCATAGGACGAAGCATCACATGACAGAGCAATTGGTTTCGCTACGTCGTAAAAGGTGAGCACAGTACTCTTCACAAGCAACTGCTTCGTAGCAGCAAAAGCTTCGCTACACTCCCGTGTCCACGACCACTTTTCGCCCTTGCGCAACAGACGATACAATGGTTCTGCCACGCAGGCAATGTTGCTTAAAAACTTTGCGTAAAAGTTTAACATGCCTAGATAAGCCTTTAGCTCTGTTTGACAAGTGGGCTCTGGCGCTTCCGTGACCGCTTTTATCTTTTCTTCCGTGGGATAGATACCGTCAGCGCACACAGTGTGACCTAGATAAGTCACGGTGTCCTGAAAAAAACGACACTTTTCTTCTTTCAGAGTCACGTTGTAATCATTAAGCCGCCGCAGAACTAGTTCCAACGTCTTTTGGCAGTCGGTGAAATTTTCCAGACACAATGACGTCATCTATGTAGCAACCTACGTGCGGTATGCCCTTGAGCACCTCATCCATGAATGACTGAAAAATGACTGGCGCGCTGGCTACACCAAACGGCAACCGCTGGAACTCGAAAAGTCCCATGTGCGTGTTAATGGTTAGCAGTGGTCGGGACTCGGTAGCGAGCGGAATCTGCTGATACGCGGCTGAAAGATCCAGCACACAAAACACCTTGCCACCCGCTATTGCAGAGTACAAGTCTTCCGGACGAGGCAATGGGTAGTGGTCGGTCTTTAGCGCGGGATTTATTGTTACTTTGTAGTCCCCGCACAATCTCAGCGAGCCATCTTTTTTCTGAATCACAAGCACTGGCGTTGCCCAATCGCTTTGCATCACGCGGCGTATAACTCCGCTTTTTTGCAGCCTTTCGAGCTCCTTTTCTACGTTATCTCGTAGCGCATATGGAACGTTTCTGGCCTTGCCAAAGACTGGCGTACAGTTCTGTTTAAGAACTATCCTTGCTTGGTAGTTCTTTACTACTCCGGGTTGCTTAAAAAACACCACTGGGAACTTTTGTTTCACTGCTTCCACCTTGCTAGCGTCGCTTACATTTACGGACAACACACTTTTCCAGTCAAGCCCTAGCATCTCGAGCCAATTTCGCCCCATCAGCAGTGGAAGCTGTTGGCCGTGATCTTTGACAATGATAACTGGCAGTCGTAAAGACTGCTTTCCTGTCGTAATGATAACGTTGCATTGCCCCTTCACTGGAATGGGTTCCCCAGTGTATGTTCTTAGGATGACTCGCGATGGCTCGCACTTGACATGAGGAAATGCGTTCAGCCTAACACTCTCAGGAATTAGGGTTACAGCAGCTCCCGTGTCAATCTGCATGCAGATGTCTTTCCCTTCTACGTTTACTTGCACTTCGTATCCAGAACGAACTGTGTTAATAACATGGTACACATCTAATTCAGAGTCACTATCAGAGCAGTCCACCACGTTCGCAGTTTTTAGTTCTCTGCACTTGCTGGGACACATCTTCTGTAAATGGCCGATTTGTGAACAGCTGTGACACTGGACATTCTTATACCAACAAACACTAGCGGCATGCGCCTTGCCACATCTTTCGCAGATTCGCTTGACGTCCTTGAATTTCCGAAGCTTCAATTTCTTTTCAGTTCCCTGAACTCTTATCGCCATGGCATGCAGCGTCGCTTCCTTGCCTTCTGCATGTAGTAACGCTGTTTGTCGCGCAGCCTGCTCCCGGTCCAAGGCTATCTTGCACGCCTTTTCAAAGGTTAAACTGTCTTCAGCAAACAAGGCGAGTGGCGTTTCTTCGCGTCTTATGCCTGCCACTAATATGTCTCGCAGTGCGTCTTGCAGGAACAGACCGAAATCGCACTTCCTTGCTAAATGCTTTAAGGCCACTATGAAATCCTCGACGCTTTCTTGTTCCTCTTGTGCTCGCTTGTTAAATTTGCAGTGCTCGGCGATGACAGAACAGCTTGGGCTATAGTGCTTCGTCAACAGCACTGTCACTTCTTCGAAGGATTTGTCCCCAGGAACGGCGGGTACTACCAAATTTTTGAGCACCTCCTACGTTCGTGGTCCTATCACGCTCAGAAATACGGCCAGCTTCTTTTCCTCTTTCATATCGTTTGCAGTGACGAAATGCTCAAAGCGTTCTAAATAGGATTCAAAATTCTGATCCTTCTCGTCGTACTCGTCTAGCTTCCCCAGTCGCGCCATTTCCAGTGAAGTGACTGTATACTTATCGGTTCGCTCTCCCGATGACTGCGTTGACTCGTTGCTGTGGTACCGACGATTTCAACCGTTCCGGGCCAGGGCTGCCGCCGCCTTCCTTTCCGTGGCTGTCGACCGCCGACTGTCTATGATACTGCTTCAGCACTGAGCTAGTGGAAGCGGGCATATCCCATCCTCGTCGCCAGTGCGATAGAGCGAACAGGCAGCATTCCAACAAGCAAAAGAATGACTGTTTATTTCACAGTGCACTTATATAGACAGGGATCACCTGATCTGTAACAAACGGAATGCGCGCACTGGGTGCGCACTGATATGCGACGTTACGCTATAACACTGGCTGAACAAGTAAATCAGCGCAATGAAAAACACATAGAAAGGGAGACATAGACAAGCGCATTGATTGCGCTAATTTAGTTGTCGAGCTATGCATAACGAACGTAGCCCAACAATAAATTCTTCTAGAATACGTCCACTTCTAGGTTGACGCGGATATCGGCTTTCATGAAAATTCTTGCTCTATTAGAGGGTTTCTTTAGTTGGGTGATATTTGTACCAGCTCTTTGTAGAATTCTGAACGTGGCATTCAATTATCTATAGCCTTACTGGACGCCTTTAGAAAGTACATGCCTGGACTATAAGGCTTTCAGTATAGGCCAAATTGCTTGCTAAATGCTTCACATCTTCCTTCTGTCGTCATCGTCACCGATAATGCGCCTCTTTCTTCCCCTTTCTTTCCATCTTCCCGTTCCCCCAACGCAGAGAAGCTGGCTAGAGGAATGTATCTCAGGCCGACCTCTCTGCATTTCGTATTATTAATTTTTTTTCTCTCTCTCTCTACACTATGCCATGCACTTGTGCTATCATGTATGTATGCTTCGTACAGATTATTGCATGTACAAAGAAATAGCATAATGCGTGTACAAATGTAAATTGAGCAGCATTCCAGTAGCTGCGGCATGCAAGTATTCGAATTAATGCATTATATTATTACTGTATCCAGTACATCGTCTTCGACACGGAACTCATCACGGGCGGCTCAAATCGGGCATTCCGCCTTTCGCCAGAGGATTACATCATGGGAACCGTGTTGCTGTACTTGGACGCCATCAACATGTTCATTTTCCTCCTGCGAATACTGAAGTGGTTGAGAGGCGACGACTGAACGCGAGGGGGTGCTGCTGCCCTTGTCGCTGCTTGCGCGCATGCGCCTTGCGGCAAGCAGGACTGCAGCGAGGGTGAAGCGTTTGTGACGGTCAGTCACTGTCAGCGCCATCTACGACAAATAAATTTTATACCTGCTTCGGCATCGAAAACGTCCGTGATTTCAGTGAATAATTAGAAACACCCCCTATACGCCCACCGCCAACTAAGATTTCACTCCAGCATGTACTCTGGTCACCAGATCCGCCCATTTTCCCCGCAGAAATGCTGTATGCGTTACATTTATGCAGCGTTTAAGCGATTCTACGTTTCCGTAAAGGCCGCACGCTAAGCGGTAATCCTATTCTCAGTACCAGCTTCGTTGCGGCCGAAGGAAAGGTTCACCGCAAGGCAATTTTGCCTATGCGTGTATGCAAAGCACTCTAATTCGATGTCCTTGCCACTTTCTTCCATCGTAGATGATGTTAAACTGATACAGAGTCGACGTAATTTTCGCTACAATATTTACGCCAGCATCATCTGGAAATAACCGGATGCAAATAAACTAATATGCGTCTGAATCGGCGCGAGTGGAACCAGGGTTCGATGCTTTAATAAATAAGCATGCTATTGTGACTCAGCTGGACTGGAAACTGTCTTAGCGTAAAGTGAGTGTTGTGGCACTTAATATATTTGGGGAGGAGATGAGCACGTTGGTATTTAGGAAGGCATCGGGCCGTTTGCGTAAATGGGCACAGAATCAGTAAAGCTTTTTTTGTGCGCTGCTCAAGTTATTTTTCACATTAGAAGCCGCTGAATGTCGGAAGATAACGCTTTAGACGTCGGGTTGTTAAAATGTATCGTAGCGTTTTCGATGGTATGCATACCTCCATTCTAACTTAGTGCTCTGAGGGAGTGGGAGTTTATTCGGTATACGGTTGCGTACCAAAAATTTATTAACATCGCATCATTAAATTGGCCCTGAAACACTTTTTGGGCATAGTAAGAAAATGTGGCCGATCTGTCGCAGATGCTGCTGTGAACATGCGAGTCAAATATTACTGCGCTGCATGCAGCAAGGGATTTGCTCTCTACTGTCAATCAAAGCTAAAGATTGCTTACTTTCGCTTCCGAAATGACATGAAGCGTCGTCGAAGGCAATTGGCCTACCAACGCTGTCAGCCGATTTCGTGATCCCGAGAGAATTCTGAGTAATATAATTGCTAATTTTGAATTAAATAAACGAAAAAGTACATTTGTCTGCGATTTCACATACAGAAACGCCATTTCATCATTGTATATAGTGCGCATAGCTGCATCTGATGTGCTTTGCCTTCGAAATTGCAGCGGCGCACTAGTTTACCGCGGCCGCCGCGGCGTGCCACTACTTTCTTTAATGCATGAGCATTCTTTGGTGAATACGACACGGTAATTTGTCCGCCACGGGAAAAGTGTGATGCCTTATTTCGGCGCAAAATGCCTAATTTCCAACGCTAAAACATTTCATTGTTATAACAGTGTAAATATAGCTAGTGTAAAAGCTTTATACGTGATAAGGAACAATTGAAACCAAAAAAAAGTGAGACTGACTAGACATATTGTAACGGTATTTCGAGGAGTAAAATACAAAAACTGGTTTATTAAGGGCGAACCTGTGCCCAGCAACTATGTACACGAAGAGTTTCAAAGAACGTTCCACACGAGCGTCTCTGCGCCGAACGCACTTCTTTCTCTTCCAGTGATGGTCCGAGCCCCTGTCTCGTGCGCGTGCACGAGCGGCACACATTGCGCCTCCCCACGAAACCAAGCAGGCGCGCGAGAGGTAGCAGACGCTCTTTTGACACAGTGGCTCGCTGGCTACCGTCGTAGAACACATGTTTAGGAGCAGACTTGCGGCATTACTCCCCCTCCCAATAAGCATCGTCCCGATGCCGGCAGGAGGGTAGCTAAGTTAGTCGGAGGCTTTTCGTTATCGGTCGTAATAGGGCTTCATGCGGACTATGTGGACGACGTCAGCAATGTTAGGGCGTTTAGTGCGCTCGTTTCCACTAGGGATTACTTCGTAAGTCAGGTCGCTTAGACGACGGATAACCTCATAAGGGCCAAAGTACCGTCGTAGTAGCTTTTCTGAGAGTCCGCGACGTCGCACTGGTGTCCATACCCACACCTTGTCACCCGGCTGGTACTGAACTATTCGGCGGTGCCTGTTGTAAGAACGTGCATCCTTCCATTGTTGATGGCGTAATCGGCATCGTGCCAACTGGCGGGCTTCTTCGGCTCTTTGTAGGAACTCGTCAACGTCGCACGGGTTGCCGTTGTCATTATCTGCTGGCAGCATGGCATCCAGCATTGTTGTGACGGTGCGCCCATAGACAACTTCAAACGGAGTGACACGAGTGGGCTCCTGTAGGGCCGTGTTGTAGGCGAATGTAGCGTAGGGCAGGATCTCGTCCCAAGTCTTATGTTCAATGTCAACATACATTGACAACATGTCAGCAATGGTGCGGTTCAGGCGTTCCGTCAACCCGTTTGTTTGGGGATGATATGCAGTGCTTTTTCTATGACTGGTGTTAGTCATCGTCATCAAGCACTGCATCAACTCAGCTGTAAATGCTGCACCTCGATCTGTTATGACCACCATTGGGGCACCATGTCGAAGCACTATGTTGTGAACAAAAAACTTGGCAACTTCGACGGCCGTTCCCCGCTCAAGGCAGCCAGTTTCAGCATATCGTGTCAAATAGTCGGTCGCGATAACGATCCACCTCTTCCCTGATGACGATGTGGGAAATGGTCCAAGAAGATCCATCCCAACTTGTTGAAATGGAGTCTTAGGTGGGTCTATGGGTTGAAGAAGACCAGCTGGCTTTACGGGTGGTGTTTGCGCCTTTGACATTCGCGACATGTCTTTACGTAGTGCTGTACTGACGCTAATAAATTCGGCCAATAATACTTTGCATGGATTCTGGCGAATGTTCGGGTGACACCCAAGTGGCCTGATGATGGGTCATCATGGCAGGCTTCTAATATTTCAGGCCACATAACTGACGGTACGACGAGTAAGAACTTTCCATTGTTGTTTTGGAAGTTTCTCTTGTAGAGTGCGTTATCGCGGAGGCAGAATGAAGATAATCATCTCTTAAACACTCGTGGAACTTGAATGTTATGCCCTTCGAGATACTTTATGAGTGGGAGAAAATCTGCGTCGGCCCGTTGATGCTCGGCGATTTCAGCGGCTCGCATAACACAAAGGAATGGGAAGTCGTCGTCTTCAGAAGGAGGAGAGCCGACCGGTGCGCGTGACAAGCAATCAGCGTCGTTATGCTTTCGCCCAGACTTGTACACAACGGTAATATCGTATTCTTGGAGTCTGAGGCTCCACCTCGCAAGTCGTCCGGATGGGTCTTTCAAGCTTGCCAGCCAGCACAGTGAATGGTGGTCGCTAACTGCATGAAACTGGCCTGCCGTAGAGGTATGGTCTAAACTTGCTGATGGCCCATATGACTGCCAAGCACTCCTTCTCCGTCGCAGAATAGTTTCTTTCAGCTTTTGAAAGAGTGCGGCTAGCGTACGCTATGACCTTCTCTTCTCCATTTTGCCACTGAACTAAAACTGCGCCAAGACCCAGATTGCTGGCATCTGTGTGGACTTCTGTGTCTGCGGTCTCGTCGAAGTGGGCGAGGATTGGCGGGGATTGCAAACGCTTCTTTAATTCTTTGAAAGCAGTGTCTTGTTCGGTATGCCATACGAAGGGTATGTCTTCTTTCGTGAGTCTTGTTAGAGGTCCGAAATTTTTGAGAAATTTTCTACAAATCGCCTGTAGTAAGCGCATAAGCCCAAAAATCGACGCACCTCTTTCTTATCTCGTGGCTTTGGAAATCCTGCGACGGCTGCAGTCTTCTCGGGGTCCGTCCCAATACCTTGAGCGCTGATGACGTGACCCAAGAAACGAAGCTCTTCAAATCCTAAACTGGCACTTTTCTGGTTTGATTGTCAAGCCGGCCGACTGGATAGCCTGGAGCACTGAACGTAGCCTCTCCACGTGCTGCTCGAACGTTGAAGAGAATACCACAACGTCATCCAAGTAGACTAGGCATGACTGCCATTTGAGACCCGACAGGACACTGTCCATCATGCGCTGGAAGGTCGCTGGCGCGCAACAGAGGCCGAATGAGAGTGCTTTAAACTCATAAAGTCCGTCCGGAGTAACGAATGCTGTTTTTTTCACGATCTCTTTCGTCCACTTCAATTTGCCAATATCCGCTTTTTAAATCCAACGAAGAAAAATACTTTGCATCACGCAGCCGGTCCAAGGTGTCATCGATACGTGGCAAGGGGTACACATCACGCTTGGTGACGCTGTTCAGTTTCCGGTAATCAACACAAAATCTCATTGTGTTGTCCTTTTTCCTGACAAGAACTACCGGGGACGCCCATGGGCTGTTGGACGGCTGAATGACATCATCCTGAAGCATCTCTTGCACCTGATTCTTTATGATCTCCCGTTCTTTCGGCGATACTCGGTATGGGTGTTGGTATACAGGTCTGGTTGCTTCATCTGTTATTATACGGTGTTTAACAACCTGCGTTCTCCGTACTCTTGAGGAAGTAGAGAAACACTCTGCAAAAGCACCTATGAGGTCTTGTATGGTTTTCGCCTCGGCTGGCGATAGGTGTGGGCTTATTGCAACTGCTGCTGTGGCCTTATTCGTAGTTTTCGCAGGAGGTGGCTCCGACTCCAGGGTACATAAGCTTGTCACTGTAGTAAAACTGTGCAGGAAGGCGATGGCAGTGTCCTTCGCGACATGCTGAAGTTCATTTCCGAAGTTTGTCAGCAATAGATCGGCAAGCCCATCGCGTAAGCGGATAATGCCCCTAGCAATGCAAATACCTTTCTTCAGCAATAGCTCGACATTGCCGTCCGCTATACCCTCGGAGTCAACGAATGCTTGATTTCTGACGCGAACCAGTACACTGCTTCGTGGTGGCACAGTTACGTCTGCGTCAAGAACTCGCAAGGCAGTGTAGTCCGGTTCCTCAGGCTCCTCCATGTCAATGGCCAACTTCGTAGAGAAGGAAACGCTAGAATTCTGCAGGTCAATTATAGCACCGTTTGCGTGCAGAAAATCCATACCGAGTATAACGTCTCTCGAACAGTCCGGAAGTACTACGAATTCGGTAACGTAAGTTACACCTCGAATCAGAACTCTTGCAGTGCATATTCCTAGAGGACTAATGAGGTGACCCCCAGCTGTACGTACGTGCGGTCCGTTCCACGGCGTCAAAACTTTCTTAAGCTGTTTTGCGAGTGCGTAGCTTACGACTGAATAATCAGCACCCGTGTGTACTAAACATTCGATTCATGTCCATCCACGGCAATAAGTAAGTCTGAAGAAATTTTCTGCATACTTATCGTAGTCGTCGCTTTCTGCTTGTCGCTACTGCACTGCAACATTGACGGAGGATCTTCGCTTTGTCGAACGTCAGCGGCCTTGCCTCCCCAGGTCGCTGGCTTTAGTTTTCCGGGCGCGGGATTTCTGAACGACACCTTGGGGAACTGGAAAAGGGTCGTGGGCTTGGTGATCGGTAGCGGGCGGGCGCTGGTGACCGTGACTGGTGTTGGTAACGAGCAGCTGCAAGTTGACTTCGCGACAAGTAATCTTCGATATCAATGGGTCTTTCCCCATTGCGGGGGCAAGGTGCATTGACAGCGAATCCACGAAGGCCGACTCGCCGATATGGGCACCATCTGTACATGTGTCCGGCCTCTCCGAAATGGAAGCAGAGCAGCGTCCTGTCGGGTGTACGCCACACGTCGCTTTTCCGTGGTCTGTACTCGTGGTCTGTACTCGTGGATCTTTCTCCCTGGAAAGATGCACTGCGGGGAGCCGGTGGGCGTGCACTGAGGGCTGCGAATGATGCAGTCTGCACGGAAGGCTGACGCACAGCGTCAGCGTATGTTGGTACGCGGCGTTCCTGCAGTGGTTGCCCGAGTGAAACAGGCTGCACCTCCGGTTGCGGCTCTAACATGGCATGCCTAACTTCATCCCGAATGACGGCGGCCAGCGATGAAACAGTCGACGCGACTTGCGGTTGCTGCAGCTTCCGAAGCTCTTCTTTAACGATAGTTCGCACCAGCTCTCTCAACGCTTCGGTGTTATTGCCCATGCCTGCCGAAAGAACGTCCACAGGGGCGCTGCTGACATCACGGTTGTAGTGGCGGGCGCGCTGCTGCAGGGCCTTTTCTATCGTCGTCGCCTCGGTGCGAAACTCCGCAACAGTACGTGGCGGGTTGCGAACCAACCCGGCAAATAGCTCCTCCTTCACGCCACGCATAAGATGGCGCACTTTCTTCTCCTCGGACATGTTGCATCGGCACGTTTGAACAGACGGGACATGTCCTCGATGTACATGCCGACACTCTCGTTGGTGCGCTGGTTCCTGGCTTGCAGAGCATTCTCAGCCTTCTCTCGGCGATCGGCGCATGCAAACGCAGCAAGCAGATGTCGCCGAAACTCTTCCCACGACGTTAACACCGCTTCGTGATTCTCGTACCATGTCTTTGCTGAATCCCCCAACGCGAAGTACACATGGCGACGTTTCCGTGCCGGGTTCCAGCCGTTGACATCTGCGACCCTCTCGAAGTGCTCCAACGAATCCTCGACGTCTTCGTACGGGTCGCCGTGGAACATCTCGGGCATGCGCGGCGGGTACACGACGACCTCGGGTGATGTCGCCTGGCTTGTCATCGTCGTGGCGTCAGTGGAAGACATCGTCCGTGTGGCCGTAGCAGTGGGAAGCGGTCCGAATTCAGGCGGGTCTCCCCGAAGTCGGCGGCTGGCGCGCTGGTGCACTGGAGTCACCTCTCCAGATTCCAATCGCTGAGGATCGGGGATCCGGTCTCTGGCACCCAGGGGACTTCCAAACATACCCCGCACCTCCACCAGAATGTAACGGTATTTCGAGGAGTAAAATAGAAAAACTGGTTTATTAAGGGCGAACCTGTGCCCTGCAACTAACTATGTAGACGAAGAGTTTCAAAGAACGTTCCACACGAGCGTCTCTGCGCCGAACGCACTTCTTTCTCTTCCAGTGATGGTCCGAGCCCCTGTCTCGTGCGCGTGCACGAGCGGCACACATTGCGCCACCCCACGAAACCAAGCAGGCGCGCGAAAGGTAGCAGACGCTCTTTTGACACAGTGGCTCGCTGACTACCGTCGTAGAACACATGTTTAGGAGCAGACTTGCGGCAATATGGCCGGCCGAAGTTACAGCCCACTCGACCTGTATCCTGGCACACAACTGGGAATTGGATCAGCGGATATCTTGGCAAGCATCCACACAACTCGTGTGCGGAACGAAAACTAAAAAAAAAACGGTGCCTTTCGCGTACCGTTCGCTGGGAAAGAAACGCAGAAAAATCTGTCATAGGCGTTACTCCTTCAACCTGGAGATCGCAAAGGGCGACTTTTTTAATTA